>NC_090350.1:43840021-44090021 GCF_035084215.1 Heptranchias perlo
TCACTCGGGCCTTGTGCAGTTGTGAGATTATCTCCTGTGTCCTGAGGTACACAAGAGGATCGAACAACTGCTGAACCCCCAGCTGACAAAAACTGCCAGAGACTTGTATTTCTGTAAAAATAAAGTGCAATCATTCGAAATTGAAACTGAGCACGATTGTAACTAGGTGACAAATTCTGCAGGTGGGGATGATTTGAATTTTTGATTTGTACTGAATGCAGACACTGCAATTGGCCCAAATACACCACTTGCTGCTTTCAGAAAGTGAAACTTGACTTGTCAGTTAGAAGTTGTGAAATTACTTGACAGGAAGTGGGTAACCATTTTGTAGCAGCCCTTTGTACCGGTATCTGACTGCAGGTCCCAAGCCTTCTTTCCTTCTCTTCCTGCCCCACCCTGCCAAATGTGTTTTCAGGTGGGTGGGTGTCCAATGGCTGATTCACAATTTAATAGCATGTCTCTCACTCTGAATAGTGTCCAGATTGGCTCCAGGGTCCATCACTGCTTTGGCTGTGTTACTTACTACCAGTCACCATTGCCCTATAAACGAGGAGCAGTAGGATATGCAGAAACTAGCCTTGCATACAAAAATGATCTATAAAGGACGGCCTCGGTGTCCTGTGCACCTAGATCTTCACAATCAAACCAGCCCTTATAGTCATCCAAATTAAATTAAGGAAATTAATTAACTTGAGCTCCTGATCAGACACAATCTGATCTTTAACTAAAATATAGCCTGTCACCAGGAGCAGTGTAACTAGCATCACTAACAATCTAGTCTGGGAGGGAGGGAGTGTTGTGGGGGGTGGGGGGGGAGAAGGGTGGAAGGGTTTACCAGTATAGTGGCACGTGCTGCCTAAAGTACAATATCAATTTAACCAGTAACCAAAGTACCCTCAAGGAACAAGGTTATGGGGAACAGGGAAATGGCAGAGCAATTAAACAAATACTTTGGTTCTGTCTTCACAGAAGAGGATGCAAATAACCTCCCAGAAATACTAGGGAACCAAGGGACTAGTGAGAAGGAGGAATTAAAGGAAATTAGTATTAGTAAAAAAAAGTGCTGGAGAAATTAATGGGACTGAAAGCCGATCAATCCCCAGGACCTGATAATCTGCATCCCAGAGTACTAAAAAAGGTAGCCATGGAAATAGTGGATGCATTAGTTGTCATCTTCCAAAATTCTATAGATTATGGAACAGTTCCTGCAGATTGGAGGGTGGCAAATGTAACCCCACTATTTAAAAAAGGAGGGAGAGAAAACGGGGAACTACAGACCGGTTAGCCTAATATCAGTAGTAGGGAAAATGCTAGAGTCTATTATAAAGGATGTGATAACAGGACACTTAGAAAATATCAACGAGATTAGACAAAGTCAGCATGGATTTATGAAAGGGAAATCATGTTTGACAAACCTACTGGAGTTTTTTGAGGATGTAACTGGTAAAATAGATAAGGGAGAACCAGTGGATGTAGTTTATTTGGATTTTCAGAAGGCCTTTGATAAAGTCCCACACAAGAGGTTAGTGTGCAAAATTAAAGCACATGGGATTGGGGGTAATATACTGGCATGGATTGAAAATTGGTTAACAGACAGGAAACAGAGAGTAGGAATAAATGGGTCTTTTTCAGGTTGGCAGGCAGTGACTAGTGGGGTACCGCAGGGATCAGTGCTTGGGCCCCAGCTATTCACAATAGATATCAATGATTTGGATGAGGGAACCAAATGTAATATTTCCAAGTTTGCTGACGACACAAAACTAGGTGGGATTGTGAGTTGTGAGGAGGATGCAAAGAGGCTTCAAGGCGATTTAGACAAGTTGAATGAGTGGGCAAATACATGGCAGATGCAGTATAATGTGGATAAATGTGAAGTTATCCACTTTGGAAGGAAAAACAGAAAGGCAGAGTATTATTTAAATGGTGATAGATTGGGAAATATTAATATACAAAGGAACCTGGATGTCCTTGTACACCAGTCACTGAAAGCAAACATGCAGGTGCAGCAAGCAGTTAGGAAGGCAAATGGTATGTTGGCCTTCATTGCAAGAGGATTTGAGTACAGGAGCAAGGATGTCTTACTGCAGTTATACAGGGCCTTGGTTTTGGTCTCCTTTCCTAATAAAGGATATGCTTGCCATAGAGTGAGTGCAGCGAAGGTTCACCAGACTGATTCCTGGGATGGCAGGACTGTCGTATGAGGAGAGATTGGGTCGACTCGGCCTGTATTCACTCGAGTTTAGAAGAATGAGAGGGGATCTCATTGAAACATATAAAATTCTGACAGGGCTAGACAGACTGGACGCAGGGAGGATGTTTCCCCTGGCTGGGGGTCCAGAACACTGGGTCACAGTCTCAGGATACGGGGTAGGACATTTAGGACTGAGATGAGGAGAAATTTCTTCACTCAGAGGGTGGTGAACCTGTGGAATTCTCTACCACAGAAGGCTGTGGAGGCCAAGTCACTGAATATATTTAAGAAGGAGCTAGATAGATTTCTAGACACAAAAGGCATCAAGGGGTATGGGGAGAGAGCGGGAATATGGTATTGAGATAGAGGATCAGCCATGATCACATTGAATGGTGGAGCAGGCTCGAAGGGCCGAATGGCCTACTCCTATTTTCTGTGTTGCTACTCTGTCTGAATTCAGGGGTATACAAGAAGCTTGAATTGAACGCTGCCTGTATCTCCTTAGAATTGTTTCTGTTTAGAATTTTTATTAGTCACTCTGTTGCATTTTAAAAGCAGTGGTCTCATTGTCTGAGGGATCTTAGTTGAATTTGAATGGTTTACATGTTACAGTTATTGGTTAGCGATTGTTACATTAGTGATCGGTTTAAAGTAATTTTAGGTGCAGAGGGGATCTTTAAATGCAGGTTCGTTGTTTAAACAAATCCCGTCGTCTAAATGCATTGTGTGTAGTGGATATTACAGGTGTAATGGATGGGGAAAAGCAACTCTGTTTCACCATTGGTGTTAAATGGTGTTGTGTAATCAAATGCACTGGAACAAAACACTTTATTCTATTTTGGTGCAGTCCTGAGATTTGTAATGACTTTCTGCACGCTAGCTCTTAGTACTTGATAAACAACGGATGTTAACTAATGTAACAGCCGAAACTCGGTGAGTTAAATCTATTTGAGGTTGGAGGGTTTGTGTGTGGCATTTTAAATTGATGTTCAAAGTTGTTAAAATTAGGACGCAACAGGGATGTGCAAGGACCGGTCAGTATTAATGACCAGGTCCGATTGCAATTCCTGGACCCAGAAGAGTGCCTGCCATTTAAATATAAAAGAAGTACCCTGCATTCCCAGAGTCCATACTTGGGTTGTCTGAGGATAGCTTTTAAAAAGGTCTGGTGGGCTTTTGATTAACACTTCAAGCACTGAGAATTGTATGAACTTTCTCTCCATTTCTTACTTCCTTCATGTCGGAGCCTAGACTGAATGGGTAGGCTATTTTGAGGGGGGTGCCAGCAGCTGATTCTAATCCTGTCCTTGCCCTATAATCCTGTCCTCACCCAGACACCACACGTACTTTCTGGTGGGTTGCTAAATAGTACCTCTCTGATTTTGTTTCTCTGGGCTGGTTCCCTTTTTATCTCATTGAAATTGTTTCCCTGGTCAGTCCGTTATCTTTGCTCTTTTCAATTTTTATATTTAATCTGTTTATTTTCTGGTTGATGTTCTCCTACCTTTACAATACCCATTTGCCCCATTTCATTTCCTAGAACTATCCATCATGACCTCTTTTGTCATTGGACTGAAACACACTAATGCAGAAAGCAGCCCTAGACACATGACAGAAACCCCTCCTTCATTGCAACTGACATGACTTACCCCAGTCTGTCTCTGGATAATTTGAGTCAGCCATTATGGCCCTGCTCCATTTTACTCCAATTAGTCTGTCTGTTTGTCTCCTTTCTCCTGTCTTATTACATACTCCCAGTAGAATAATAGTTCACTTCTTAGCTCTAACCAAATAGATTTGTCTTTTGCATCATCTCTTATACCATCCCTTTGTTCTAGTGCTGTAATGGAATTTTTGAGAATGCCAACCCTCAGAGATAGTGAATGCATTGGGTGTGATCTTCCAAAATTCCCTAGATTCCAAAATGATCCCAGTTGATTGGAAGGTAGCAAATGTAACACTGCTATTCAAGAAAGGAGGGAGAGAGAAAACAGGGAACTACAGGCTAGTTAGCCTGACATCAGTCGTTGAGAAAATGCTGGAATCCATTATTAGGAAGTGGAAACAGGGCACTTAGAAAATCATAATATGATTAGGCAGAGTCAACGTGGTTTTATGAAAGGGAAATTGTGTTTGACAAATTTATTAGTTTTTTGAGGATGTAACTAGCAGGGTAGATAAAGGGAAACCAGTGGATGTAGTGTATTTGGATTTTCAAAAGGCATTTGATAAGGTGCCACATAAGAGGTTGTTACACAAGATAAGGGCTCATGGGAATGGGGGTAATATATTAGCATGGATTGAGGATTGGCTAATGGACAGAAATCAGAGAGTAGGGATAAACGGGTCATTCTCAGGTCGGCAGGCTGTAACTAGTGGGGTACCGCAAGGATCGGTGCTTGGGCCTCAGCTATTTACAATCTATATTAATGACTTAGATGAAGGGACCAAGTGTAATGTATCCAAGTTTGCTGATGATACAAAGCTAGGTGGGAAAGTAAGCTGTGAGGAGGACAGAAAGAGTCTGCAAAGGGATATAGACAGGTGAGTGGGCAAGAAGGTGACAGATGGAGTAAAATGTGGGGAAATGTGAGGTTATTCACTTTGGTAGGAAGAATAGAAAAACACTTTTTTAAATGGTGAGAAACTATTAAATGTTGGTGTTCAGAGAGATTTGGGTGTCCTCATACAAGAAACACAAAAAGTTAGCATGCAGGTACAGCAAGTATTTAGGCAGGCAAATGACATGTTGGCCTTTATTGCAAGGGGATTGGAGTGCAAGAGTAAGAAAATCTTACTGCAGTTGTACCGGGCTTTGGTGAGACCACAAAAGAATGAGAGGTGATCTAATTCAAACATAAGATTCTGAGAGGCTGTTTTCCCTGGCTGGAGAGTAGAACTAGGGGGCATAGTCTCAGGATAAGGGGTCGGCCATTTAGGACTGAGATGAGAAATTTCTCCACTGCGAGGGTTGTAAATCTTTGGAATTCTCTACCCCAGAGGGCTATGACTGCTCAGTCGTTGAGTGTATTCAAGGCTGAGATGGATAGACTTTCGGACTCTAGGGAAATCAAGGGATATGGGGATCGGGCAGGAAAGTGGAGTTGAGATCGAAGATCAGCCATGGTCTTATTGAATAGTGGAATAGGCTCAAGGGGCCACATGGCCTACTTCTGCTCTTATTTCTTATCATCTTAAGTTCTCATCGATTTACTACTCTATCCCTCCTGGACTATTCTGTAATCTGACTTGGAAATATATCGCCGTTCCTTCATCGTCGCTGTGTCAAAATCCTGTGACTCCCTACCTAACAGCACTGTGGGAGAACCTTCACCACACGGACTGCAGCGGTTCAAGAAGGCAGCTCACCACCACCTTCTCAAGGGCAGTTAGGGATGGGCAAGAAATGCCGGCCTCGCCAGCGACGCCCACATCCCATGAATAAATTTTAAAAATCAGGAGGTGGAGCAGATATATCCTTAAACTGTAACCCAACTTCTAAAGTTTCAAATTTAGGATAAAATTTATATGAATTTGTACTAAACACTCCAATGTGGATTTAATAAAATGTTTGCATTTAGAGATGAATTGGATTTTCAACAGCCAGCTGGCGTGGTCTAAACGTGAGAACTATCTTATGCTCACTTATCTGTTTTCAAGTTATTGTTGTAGGAATGACTATTAAACCATGCAGTAAAACACTAACACTCCTCTCTTTACTGTTCTAGATTGCGCCTCCACCAAAACCTGAAGTAAGTATCTTGTATGTGACATTTGTTATAGCGATACATTAAAATCTCACTTGCCCATTTCTAAACTGTCTGTTTTTTGTTTTGCAGTTACTAAGGAGATCATTGCGAGCCAAGGTAGGCATCGGAGTATTGGAGAGTTGAGTCAGCTGGCTTTTAAGTTTGCACGTATATGGTCACACACTTGCGACACAATGCGGTACAGCTCCTTCGAAGGCTTGGCTGCATGTCTGGTGTGTGTCTAGTTCACTGGGTGCTATTATCCTGTCCCGGGGCATTGAGGAAAATCAGCCAATAAATGAATGGCTTTAAAAAGACTTGAAAGAGTTTAAGGTTCTGTCAGATGTAGAATTGTTTAGCATATTGTATTGGTTAGTTCATGGAAGTAAATAACTGAGGGAGTAAATAACTGAGGGAGTAAATAACTGAGGGAGTAAATAACTGAGGGAGTAAATAACTGAGGGAGTAAATAACTGAGGGAGTAAATAACTGAGGGAGTAAATAACTGAGGGAGTAAATAACTGAGGGAGTAAATAACTGAGGGAGTAAATAACTGAGGGAGTAAATAACTGAGGGAGTAGAACTGAGGGAGTAAATAACTGAGGGAGTACCTACTTGTTTTATCATAGTAGCTACAGCACAGGAAGAGGTCATTCGACCCATCGTGCCTGTGCCGACTCTTTGAAAGAGCTATCCAATTAGTCCCATTCCCCCGCTCTTTCCCTATAACCCTGCAATTTTTCTCCCTTCAATTATTTATCCAATTCCCTTTTGCAAGTTATTATTGAATCTGCATCCACCACCCTTTCAGGCAGTGCATTCCAGATCATTACAACTCACTACATTAAAAAATGTTTCCTCATGTCACCTCTGGCTCTTTTGCCGATCACCTTAAATCTGAGTCCTCTGGTTACCGACCCTTCTGCCACTGGAAACAGTTTCTCCTTATTTACTCTATTAAATCTTCTCTTAAACTTCTCTGTTCTAAGTAGAATGACCCCAGTTTCTCCAGTCTCTCCACATAATTTACTAGAACTGGTATCATTCTAGTAAATCTCCTCTGCACCCTCTCTAAGACTTTGATATCCTTCCTAAAATGTGGTGTCCAGAATTGAACACAATACTCCAGCTGAAGCCTAACCAGTATTTTATAAAGATTTAGCATAATTTCTTTGCTTTTGCACTCTATGCCTCTATTAATAAAGCCCAGGATCCCATATGCTTTTTTAACAACCTTCTCAACTTGTCCTGCCACCTTCAAAGATTTGTGTACATACATCCCCAGGTCTCTCTGTTCCTGCACCCCCTTTAAAATTATACCATTTAGTTTATATTGCCTCTCCTCATTCTTCCTTCCAAATTGTATCACTTCACACTTCTCTGCATAAAAAATTTCATCTGCCACGTGTCTGCCCATTTCACCAGTCTGTCCATGTCCTCCTGAAGTCTGTTACTATCCTCCACGTTACTAACACCACTGTACACTTCCCTCCAGTCTGAAAAACAACCGTTCACCACTACACTCTGCTTTCTATCCCTGAGCCAATTTTGTATTCACACTGTCACTGTCCCTTTAATCCCATGGGCTTCACTTTTGGTAAAAAGTCTATTATGTGGTACTTTATTACATGCCTTTTGAAAGTCCATATACACAACATCAACCTCATCAACCCTCTCCATTTTTTCATCCAAGAACTCAATCAAGTTAGTCAAACACGATTTTCCTTTAACAAATCCATGTTGACTAATTTATTAGCCCATACTTTTCCAAGTGCCAATTAATTTTGTCCCGGATTATTGTCTCTAAAAGTTGCCCCATCACCGACGTTAGGCTGACTGTCCTGTAATTGCCAAGTTTATCACACTCCTTTTTTGAACAAGGGTGTAACATTTGCAGTCCTCGGGCATCATCCCCATTTCTAAGGAGGATTGGAAGATTGTGGCCCTAGCCTCCGCAATTTTAATCAGTTATTGATTGAAGGATGTTTCTCACTGTATTTCTCACTCTGATTTGCAACAGCATTCTGTCCAACCTGCACCTCCAGCCAAGAAGGCAGCGGTCAAGGTAAGCCCTTCCCTGCATCCTGGAAACCTGCTGCTAAATGTTCAATTTCAATTAGCTCTCCAGTTGGATAACTAGATATTGATGATCGATGCCAACCCAGAATGGTCCGCAGTTTGATCCTGGACTGTGTTAAGTTAATTGATCTCAGTTGGGTTACTATAATTACCTTCAGCACTGCTGGAGGGATAGGAGAAATCAGTCAGGTTTCCTGATCCTGACTCTGATCTACTGAGTCGCACTGATGATTGAGTGAGGACAGGATCAGGATTCGCTGTTGTGGCAAAGCTGCATTTTTATAGCCCGTCCCTAGTTGCTCTGAAGAGGCAGTGAGGCTAAATATTGTCCAGGTGGTGGAGTCCAGTGGCAAGTTGCTCTGTCCACTGGATATTTTCCATCGGGTGCATAGCCTTGTAGATGGCGGAGAGGCTTTGAGAGGTTAGGAGGTGAGCCACTTATTGCAGAGTGCCCAGCATCTGCCCTGCTCTTGTAGCCATGGTGTTAGTATGGCTTGTCCAGTTAAGCTTCTGGTCAGAGGTGACCCTACAGAATGTTGGATTGGTGGGGGGGGGCTCTAGGGTGGAGTCATTGAAGGTCTAGAGTGAGGTATTTGGCTGTTTTCTTACTAAAGATCATTTCCTGCCATTAATGTAGTGTGAATATTACCTGCCACCTGTCCACCCAAGTCTAGATGTTGTCCAGGCCGTGCTGTATGTTGGCATGGGCTGCCTTATTATCAGGGAGCTGAATAACGTGTAGTCATCAGCAAATGGCTCCGCTCCTTAACTTACGACGGAGGGCCGATTGTTGGGCTAAGGATGGTTCCCTGGGAACTGCGGTGATGGCCTAAACCTGAGGTCACTGACCTTTGTCAACCACAGTCATTTTGCTTTGTATCAAGTACGACTCCAGCCATTGAAGGGTTTACTGTTTGATCCTGTTGGCCTCAGATTTGTTGGGGCCCCTTGGTGTCCCCATACCTTATAGTTGTACCTTGAGAGCAGTTACTGTCGCCTTTCCTCTGACATTCAGCTCTTGCGTTCATGTCTGGATCAGGGATGAGATCTGGAGCCAAAATGGTTTAGCAGAACCCAAACTGTGCGTCAGTGAGTAGGTGTTGCATGATGGCACTACTGATGACTCCTTTCCTCACTTTACTGGCTGGTAATTGGCTACGTTAGATTTGGCCAGCTTATTGTAAAAGAGTCATCGCTGCACTGGAATAGCCTGGCTAGGGGAGTGGCTAGCTCTGGTCTTCAGTACTATAGCCGGGGTGATGTTGGGGTCTACAGCCATTGTTGTTCAATTAGATCATGATGTGGAGATGCCGGTGATGACCTGACGAAGGAGGTAAGCTCCGAAAGCTTGTGATTTTCAAATAAAACTGTTGGACTATAACCTGGTGTTGTAAGATTCCTTACAATTAGATCATGGCTGATCTGTACCTTAACTCCATTTACCTGCTTTGGTTTCGTAACCAATCAAGCTCAGTTTTAAATTTTCAATTGACCCCCAACCTCAATAGCTTTTTGAACGAGAGTTCCAGATTTCCACTCCCCTTTTTGTGAAGAAGTGCTTCCTGACATCACCCCCAAACGGCCTAGCTCTAATTTTAAGGTTATGTCCCACTGTTCTGGATACAGCCACCAAAGGAAATAGCTTCTCAGGCACTTTGAGGCTGTGTGGCTGAATGGATGTCTCTGTCTCTGCTCCCCCACTATCCTTAAACCATTTAATGTCTGTGGGTGCAATGGTCTGTTTCTCTCTCTCGCAGAAAGCTGCCACAAAAGCCAAGAAGCCAAAGGTCACCAAAGGCAAGGCGAGTGACACGACCCAGGAGCCCGGGACTGCGCCCGCTCAAAATGGGGAAAATAAAGAGGTAAAATCCTGCAGCACCTGTGCACTCTGTTTTGGTCAGTGGTTCCACATACAGGATCCTGGCAGCGGGTCTCTGAGCCAAGACCTTGCCTGGCTCGAAATTTAGAATTTGTTGGAATGGCTGCTTTCAGGCTGGTGGGGATGAGGCATTCTCGTCTGATTTCAGGCGCATCGACCAGTGAGTGACTAGTTTCCTCACCTGGGCGAGTATTCACCCGCGGCCCGGGGGGGGATTATTCACCCGCGCGCCTGTCGCGGGGGGGGGGGATTATTCACCCGCGGCCCGTCGCCGGGGGGGGGAGATTATTCACCCGCGGCCCGTCGCCGGGGGGGGGAGAGATTATTCACCCACGGCCCGTCGCCGGGGTGGGGGGGGATTATTCACCCGGCCCGTCGCCGGGGGGGTGGGGGGGGGGGGGGGGGGGAGATTATTCACCGGGCGTGCATTCGTAACGAGCTCGTCTGGACAAAGATTACCTTCTCCGGTTAACTAACTCTCATGAAAACTCAGTATTGTTGAGTTCTTTCAAGTTTCAAGTAGCTGAGCTGCACAGAGCAGAACGTCCTGGGTTTGATTCCTGCTCTCTGTTGTGTCAGACGCCCACACAAAGGTAACGGTGGGGATGTTACACACGGCCTCTGTGTCCCTGGATTCGGAAACGATCAATCAGCCAGCTCCTGGTGTGATTCGATGAGTCCCGCTGGAGAGTGCATGTGTGGACACCTCTTAAGGACAGGATTGAGCTGGGTGGTGGTGAGATATCAGAGGGCATCCAGCACCTGTGTAATTGTATGGTGGCACAGTTTGTGAGAGCGGGGGCTTGGTTCCGGGAAATAGGCTGGGATCACACTTGCTGTTCCTGCACTGATATTGCACCATACGGTGTCCTCACCAACCGGGACATCAAGGGATTCTCAGCTTTCTGAATAAATCCTGTAATAAATAGTTGGGAACTATTCTAAATGATTTCCTTTTTCTTTGCAGGCATGAGGAGCGAAGTTGCTGATGATGGCCGATAACCTCACCTGAGTGTGAACCTCTAGCAACTTGTACAGTTGACAGGAATATTTTTATCAGTTTTTATAATTGCAACGTTTTTTCTTAGTTTGAGTGGGCAGATGTTGCGACCCCCCACCCTTGCAGTGTGCGTGTTTTTATTTTCAGGAGGCCTTTGTGTACCGACGTGATACATGTTGAAAATTCTTGAGATTAAACAGTCCTCTCCCACCCCCCCACCCCCATACACCCTAATTTTGACCATTTTCAGCCTGTACTGTCGGAGGAAGCTGTGTTTGTAATGTCTGAGGCTATTAGTGACGTTCCCTGCTCTCCACGTGAAATCATTCTTGCTTGGCAATTTGACAAAATGAAAAATGTAACTTTTTTAAAATTACTGTTTTAAAGCAAAAATATTCTTTGGAATTTGTTTTGGCTTAAATAGATTTTTTTTTCTGAATTCAATCATATTCTGCTGAGTATCTCATGGAGTTTTACATTTGCTACTAAAATAAAGTTGGATACTGTTCTGCTTGGGAATGGGTTTGTGTGTCTCCTCCTCACCTGAAGGCGCTGACTCCTTGTTGGGTCACAGTTCCGCTAACATTGGCCATTCTTGGGTCATAATCTCTGTAGGAGGTTGCAAGGTGAGGGTAATCTAATAATCTCACCTGCAATCCACCATCAGGAGATGTTTCTGTATCCTTGGTTTCCTAAAATAAATTTTAAGTATCAGCCAAAAGGAACTGAATCTGTCCTTTTGGTTTTTGTTTCACTCTTTCTCCCCCTCCTGTAGGGTTGTGTGTTAAATCAGCTGAACATATGACCTGTTGAAGTAGTCTAGGCTAGTGATGGTTTCAGTTCTTGCCACTGCTGCTGTCAGTAACCCACCCAACAACAACTTACATTTATATCCCCATAGCCTTGCAAATTTTTTCCTCTCAAGTACTTATCCAGTTTCCTCGGGCAGTGCATTCAGATGCGAACCACTCGCTGTGTTTTTTTTAAAAAAAGTTTTTTCTCATGTCACCTTTGGGTCTTTTGCCAATCATCTTAAATCTATGCCCTCTGGATCTTGACCCTTCCACCAATGGGAACAGTTTTTCTCTCTCTCTACTTTGTCTAGACCCTTCATGATTTTGAATGCCTCTATCAAATCTCCTCGCAATCTTCTCTATTTCAAGGAGAACAACCACAGCTTCTCCAGTCTATCCACGTAACTGAAGTCCCTCACCCATTCTAGTAAATTTTTCTGCACCCTCTCTAAGGCCTTCATATCTTTCCTAAAGTGAGTTGCCCAGAACTGGACACAATACTCTAGTTGTGGCCGAACCAATGTTTTATAAAGGTTCATTATGACTTCCATACTTTTGTACTCTATGCCTCTATTTATAAAGCCCAGGATCCCGTATGCTTTTTTAACCACTTTCTCAACCTGCCCTGTCACCATCAACAATTTGTGTACATATACCCCCAGATCTGTTTGTGTATCTCTTTTAGAATTGTGCCCTCTAGTTTATATTGCCTCTCCTCATTCTTTCTACCAAAATGTATCACTTTGAATTTTTCTGCTTTAAATTTCATCTGCCACGTGTTCACCCATTCCACCAGCCTGTCTATATCCTCTTGAAGTCTATCATTATCCTCCTCACTGTTTACTACTCTTCCAAGTTTTGTATCATCTGCAAATTTAGAAATTGTACGCCCAAGTCCAAGTCATTAATATATATCAAGAAAAGCAGCAGTCCCAGCACTCACCCCGGGGAACATCACTGTACACCTCTCTCTAGTCCAAAAAACAATCGTTCACCACTACTCTGTTTCCTGTCCTTTAAGCCAATCTGTATCCATGTTGCTACTGCCCCCTTTTATTCATCAAAAAACTCTCAGGTTAGTTAAACACAATTTGCCTTTAACAAATCTGTGCTGGTTTTCCCTAATCAATCCGTACTCGTCCAAGTCACTGTTAATTCTGTCCCGGATTATCATTTCTAAAAGTTTCCCCATCACTGAGGTTAAACTGACTGGCCTGTCGTTGCTGGGTTTATCCTTATGCCCTTTTTTCAACAAGGGTGAATATAGCGCCTTTAATGTAATACGACATCCCAAGGCGCTTCACGGGTGTGGTATCAGACAAAAATTGTCATGAGATATTAGGACAGGTCAAAGAAGTAGGTTTTAAGGAGCGGAGAGGTTTAGGGAGGGAATTCCAGAGCTTGGGACCAAGAAAGCTGAAGGCACGACCACCAATGGTGGGGTGAAGGAAATCGGGGATGCACAAGAGGTCAGAATTGGAGGAACGCAGAGTTCTTGGATGATTGTAGGGATGGAGGAAGTTAGAGATAGGATGGGGGCGAGGCCATGGAGGGATTTGAATGGAGGGATGAGAATTTTAAAATTGAGGTGGAATTGTCGGTCTTGATAATGGAAAGGATAGGGGGTGGAATCTCAGCTCAGTCAAGTAAGACACCAAGGTTGTGAATGGTCTGGTTCAGCCTCAGACAGTGGCTAATAGAAATATAGAAAATAGGAGCAGGAGTAGGCCATTCGACCCTTCGAGCCTGCTCCGCCATTCAATATGATCGTAGCTAATCCTCTATCTCAATACCATATTCCTGCTCTCTCCCCATGCCCCTTGATGCCTTTTACCAGTTACGTTTCGAGCACTCTCAACCAAACTGCTCTTCTATCTCCCATCAGATACCAATTTGCCCCACACAGATCTTAAAGGGACAAGAAACAGACACAACAACCCAGTTTAATTTTTTTCAATTCCAAAATCGAAACCAAGGGTTGTAAACCTCCACATTCATCTGGAGTAGTCCTCGCAAGAGTTAAGTTTCCAGGTTAAAGCAAATATTTCAAGGGGGACATATATAACAAGACTTTAAACAGCACTTTCTGTAACTACACTCTTATAAGCTAGGGAATGGAGTTTGTAGTAGGGGCCGACGACAATGGCTTCAGTCCTCCCCATGCTTAATTCGAAGCAATTTTTTCTCATCCAGTACTGGATGTTGGACAAGCAGCGTGACAGACAGAGATGGTGGTGAGGTACATATGGAACCTGACATGTTTTTGGATGATTTTGCTGTGGGCCTGCTTGTAGATGAGAAAGAGGAGGTGGCGAAGGATAGATCCTTGGGGGACTCCAGAGGTAATATTGCGGAAGGGAAGCTATTGCAAGAAATTCTCTGGCTATGACCGGATAGATGAGAATGGAACAAGATGAGGGCAGTTTCACCCAGCTGGACGAAGGAGGAGAGGCGTTGGAGGAGGATGGTGTGGTCAACCGTGTCAGAGGCTGCAGACAGGTCGAGCGGGATGAGGAGGGATAGTTTAGCACGATCACAGTTACAGGATGTCATTTGTGACTTTGATAAGGGCTGTTTCAGTGGTGGGGTGGGGTGGAAACCTGATTGGAGGGGTTCAAACGTGGAGTTGCGGGAAAGATGGGAACGGATTTGGGAGGCGACAACATGTTCAAGGACTTGAGAGTAAAGGGAAGGTGGAGATGGGATGATAGTTTGCAAGCACAGAGGGGTCATGGGTGGGTTTTTTGAGGAGGGGGATGATGACGACAGATTTGAAAGGGATGGGGACAGTACCTGAGGAGAGGGAACCATTAACAATATCAGCTAACATGGGGGCCAAGAAGGGAAGTTGAGTGGTCAGCAGTTTGGTGGGAATAGGGTTGAGGGAGCAGGAGGTGGGTCTGTGGACAAGATTAGCTCAGAGAGGGCACGAGGGGAGATAAAGATGGGACTTAAGGGCCAGGGCAGGGGGGAACCGTAGGAAGTTTGGCTAGGGGAAGAAAGAGAGGCAGCTGAAGGGATAGTCTCAACCTTAGTGACGAAGTCCATGAGCTCGCATTTGTTGGCGGAGGCAGAGGAGAGGTGTTTAAGAACACTTTGGAGTTTAGAAGAGAAGCCGAGGCTTATCTTTGCTTTCCAGGTTAATCCTAGAATAATGAGCAGTTTTGGCAGAGGAGAGCAGGACCCTATAGTGCTTTATGTGGTCCAGCCAGATCTGGCGAGGATTGGCTAAACCAGTTGACAGCATAAATGTTCAAATCTGCGTCCCTTGAACTTGAGGGAGCGGAGCTGGGGGTCCGTAGCGGGATGGGAGCGAGTAAGGGTTTTACTGGGGACAAGGGCATCAAAGGTGGAGAATTTTTTCCAGGGGGAGGCACAGAACGGAGTGGGGTTGGGAGGGTGGTGAGGGATACAAGGAAGTGATCAGAGGTGATCTTGTCTGCTATTGAGACAATGGGAGTAGTGGCCATGTGTGATGGCAAGGTCAAGGAGTTGGCCATGCATATCGGTAGGAGAGTTTATAGAGGGAGAGATTAAGGGAGGACAGTGAACTCTGAGGAGAAGGGCAAGGTGAATTGAGATGGAGGGAGAAGTCGCTTGGTACAGAGACTGAGGGAGGAATGTGGTGAGGATATAGTGGGGAATAGTGCCAGAGGACTGGCGGGGAGTTAATCTGGTTACCGTATTTAGAAAGGGAACTAAAGACTAATCAGCTTAATGTCAGTGGTAGGAAAAATAATGGATATATAATAAACTTTACTCAAGGGTGTAATAGAAAAGCATCCAGAAAACAAAAATATAAGAAAGAATAGCCAACACGAATTTCAGAAGGGAACGTAGGCACAGGAACATGTTATCACTTCTCCTTAATATCTTGAAAACTTCAATCAAATCACCCCTTAATCTACTAAATTCCAGGGAATACACTGCTTACAATGCTGCCATCGGCAAATTTGGGTATGTCAGCAAAATCGTTAATAAATACAGTGAATAGTTGAGGCCTCAACACAAATCCCTGTGGGACACCACTAGTCACATCC
Source organism: Heptranchias perlo (assembly GCF_035084215.1). Classification (NCBI taxonomy): domain Eukaryota; kingdom Metazoa; phylum Chordata; class Chondrichthyes; order Hexanchiformes; family Hexanchidae; genus Heptranchias; species Heptranchias perlo. Next base: position 43,855,754 of record NC_090350.1, read on the forward strand.
TGCCAATTTGAGTACCTGCCCATTACCCCTACTCTCTGTTTCCTGCCACTCAGCTAATATCCTAACCAGGTCAATAATTTGCCCTCAATTCCATGAACTTTGACTTTAGCAAACAGTCTCTTATGAGGGACTCTATGAAATGCCTTCTGGAAGTCCATATAAACAACATCCACAACATTCCCCTGTCCACTACTTTAGTCATCGCTTAAAAAAAATTCGTCAGGTATGACCTACCCGTTACAAATCGATGCTGGCTCTCTCTGATCAGCTGAAAATTTTCAAAGTATTCGTCATTCTATTCTTAATTATAGAGTCTAGTAACTTCCCGACAACAGCTATTAGGCTAACTGGTCTATAATTCCCTGGTTTCCCTCGCTTTGGAAGGAAACTTTGGAAGATTATAGTTAGGGTTTCTGCAATGTTCTCACCTTTTTCCTTTAAAACCCTGGGATGGAAACTATCTGGTCCTGAGAATTTGTCTCTCTTCAGTGCCATTATTTTCTTCATTACTATTAATTTGCTTACATTAATTATGGTGAGTCCCCGTCCCTGATTCATAATTAGTTTCCTTGGGATGTCCGGCATGCTATCCTCTTCCTCTACTGTAAATGCCGAGGCAAAGTAATTATTTAACATGTTTGCCATTTCCTTATTTTCATTTACATTATCACCATTATCAGTTTTTAAGGGGCCCACGTTGCTCTTGACCACCCTCTTTTTCCTAATATAATTGTAAAAAATTTTGTGTCGATTTTGGTATCCCTTGCAAGTTTCTTTTCATACTCCCATTTTGTAGTTCTTATTCTCTTGTTTTGTCACAGTTGCAAAGTCATGCTTGACCAACTTTATTGAATTCGTTGAAGGAGTAACAAAGAGAAGGCACGGGTATTGCAGTAGATGTAATTTATTTGGATTTTCAAAAGGCCTTCGATAAGGTACCGCATTGGAGACTCATGACTACGGTCAGAGCTTGTGGAGTCAGGGAACAAGTGGCAGAATGGATAGCAAGCTGGCTACAAAACAGAAAACAGAGATTGGGGGTTAAAGGTAGTTACTCAGACTGACAAAAGGTGGGAAGTGGTGTTCCACAAGGATCAGTGCTGGGACCACTGCTGTTCACCATTTACATAAACGATTTGGACTCGGGAATCGGAAGTACAATTTCAAAATTTGCGGACAACACCAAATTGGGGGATATAGTTAATATCGAGGCGGACTGCGACAAAATACAGGAAGACGTTAATAAACTTGCAGAATGGGCGTGTAATTGGCAAATGAATTTCAATATAGATAAGTGTGAGGTATTACATTGTGGTAGGAAGAATAAGGGGGCCACATACTGCTTGGATAATAAAAATCTGAATGGGGTAGAGGAGCAGAGGGATCTGGGGGCACAGATACACAAATCACTAAAAGTAGCAACGGAGGTGAATAAGGCCATAAAAAAGCAAACCAAGCACTGGGGTTCATTTCCAGAGGGAAAGAATGAAAAGCAGAGAAGTTGTGTTACACTGTATAGAGCCTTGGTTAGACCACACTTTTTTTTCTTTGTGTTTATAGACCCCCCTTTTATGAGGGGGGTGGGATTTAGGGTGTGTTTTATTTAAAACAAATCAAAAACCAAACGTCAAATAATAATTTTATTTTGAGTTTCCAGGATGCACTCCAGCCCCTGCAGTGCCCACCGGTCGCGGAAAGGTTAGACCACACTTGGAGCACTGTGCACAGTTCTGGTCTCCATGTTATAAAAAGGATATAGAGGCATTAGAGAGGGTGCAAAAAGGATTCACAAGGATGATACCAGAACTGAGAGGATATACTTAATCAGGAGAGGCTGAACAGTCACATGGGCAGCAGGCACATGGGAACAACACCACCTGCACGTTCCCCTCCAAGTCACACACCATCCTGACTTGGAAATATATCGCCGTTCCTTCATCGTCGCTGGGTCAAAATCCTGGAACTCCCTTCCTAACAGCACTGTGGGAGAACCTTCACCACACGGACTGCAGCGGTTCAAGAAGGCGGCTCACCACCACCTTCTCAAGGGCAATTAGGGATGGGCAATAAATGCCGGCCTTGCCAGCGACGCCCACATCCCACGAACGAATTTTAAAAAAGTCTGGGGCTCTTTTCTCTAGAAAAGAGAAAGCTGAGGGGTGACCTGATAGAGGTCTTTAAGATCATGAAAGGGTTTGATTGGGTGGACGGAGAGAAAATGTTTCCACTTTTGGGGAAGTCCAAAACTAGAGGTCCTAAATATAAAATAGTCGCTAATAAATCCAATAGGGAATTCAGGGGAAACTTCTTTACCCAGAGAGTGGTGAGAATGTGGAAACCGCTCCCACAAGGAGTAGTTGAAGGAAATAGCATAGATGCATTTAAGGGGAAGCTCGATAAACACGAGGGAGAAAGGAATAGGATATGCTGATAGGGTTAGATGAAGTAGGGAGAGGGGAGGTTCATGTTGAGCATAAACACCGGCATAGACCATTTGGGCTGAATGGCCTGTTTCTGTGCGGTAGTTTCGATATAATGCAATATCTTGGTGAGAAACTTGGGTGGGTGGTAGAGGAGGAGTAACTTAAGAAGAAAGGTCATGCAGTCCATGGCATGTGCTGGGCAATGCTACTTGAACCCATTCATACATCCAGTTAAATGAGATGCCAATTGTTGAGCCTGGTTATTGTCTGCTACCTACACTGGCAGCAATCAAACCTGGGCATCTGCTACCTTATCCAGTAAGTCTCGACCTTATTTTAGGATCGGATCAGTCATTCTTTCCCCAAACTTTTATTAATTGATGTAGAACTTTCTTTGCTATTAAGAATAGAAATGGTCTGTCAGTCCTGTACATGTGACATGGGGCAACCAGCTATGTCTCGTTGCATTGTACGAGTCTATTGAATGAGCTGATACTGGTCAGTGTATTTTAATAGAATGTAGAAACCATTCCCTTCATTACTTTCTCAATCAATCTGCAATATCTGGGTGTAAATATCCTTTTTTTTGGTAGTTCTGTGTTGAAATTCTGTTGACCATCTGAAGTTTTGGTAGGTTTTTAAAAAAAGATACTTTATCTTTTGGGAGTCTGAGCCTAAAGCTGTGAATTAGCCATGTAACCAATCCTTGCAATCAATTATAAATCAGCAATGGATAATTACTGCCACTCTCATTTGGATGGTACGTGTGTGTTGATCTGTAGAGTGCACCCCACTATCCAAAGAGTTTAAGTCTCCAATATAGGCCAGCAGTTTGCACAGGCTGAGACATCCAAGTAGAAATTTCACAGTACGTTAGCACAGAAGGAGGCCATTCAGCCCATCATGCCTGTGCCAGCTCTTTGAAAGAGTGATCCAATTAGTCCCCTGCTCTTTCCTAATAGTCTTGTAATTTTTTCCCTTCAAGTATTTGTCCAATTCCTTTTTGAAAGTTATTATTGAATCATTACAACTCGCTGTGTAAAAAAATGTTTCTTCATGTCGCCTCTGGTTCTTTTGCTGATCACCTTAAATCTGTGTCCTCTGGTTACCGACCCTTCCGCCACTGGAAACAGTTTCTCCTTATTTACTCTATCAAAACCATTCATGATTTTGAACACCTCTATCAAACCTCCCCTTAACGTTCTCTGTTCAAGGAGAACAATCCCAGCTTCTACAGTCTCTCCACATAACTGAAGTCCCTCATCCTCTTCTGCACCCTCTCTAAGGCCTTGACACCCTTCCTAAAGTGTGGCCCAGAATTGAACACAACTCCAGCTGAGGCCTAACCGGTGTTTTATAAAAGTTTAGCATAACTTCCTTGCTTTTGTACTCTATGCCTCTATTAATAAAACCTAGGATCCCTTATGCTTTTTTAAAAGGCTTCTCAACTTCAAAGATTTGTGTACACACACCCCCAGGCCTCTGTTCTTGTACTCCCTTTAAAATTGTACAATTTAGTTTATAATTTGTACTAGGTGGAGCAGTGAGCACTGATTAATGTGCAGGGAAAAACTTAAAGCACCCATGGGTTAGTCAATATAGTGATCTAAGTACCTGACAAGTTGTCATTGTTACTGAATGTGTTTGAATCTGGATTCTGTGCCAGGATTTAACCCTCAGTGAGTTAGAGCTGTAGAAGCAGAGTTCCATCCTGCCTCATGTACAGTCAATGTATTATCTTTATCCAAGTGAATTTTAGCTGAGCCAAGTAGGGAACTCAAGTTGGGCTCTGGTAACTGCTGAAAGGAATTAGGTTGCCGTTGCTTTGCTAACACCATAGGCCAGGACTGTCCAGGGTTATTTATATTTTCGTGGGTGCTTCCAGGCCCAACTGATCTGGACAAAAGTCATTAACATGGATCAGGAATTCCCTCTTGGATGGTTCAATGAGGAGTGTAACGTGCACAAGCGTACCTGAAAATGAGGCGCCAACCTGGTGAAACTACAACACTGGACTACATACATACTAAACAGAAAATTCAGCAAACAGAGCTAAGCAATCCCACAACCAACTGATCAGGTCAAAACCCTGCAGTCCTGCCACATCCAGTCATGAATGGTGGTGGACAACTGAGTAACTAACAGGAGGAGGAAGCTCCATGAACATCCCCATCATCAATGATGGTGGAGCCCAGCACATGAGTGCAAAAGACAAGGCTGAAACATTTGTAACCATCTTCAGCCAGAATTGCCGAGTGGATGATCCTCCTCTGCACCTTTCTGAGATCCCTCCATCATAAGGTCAGAAGGCTGTTCGTTGAAGATTGCGGAGTTCAGCTCCATTTGCAAATGAAGCAGTCCGAGCCTGCATGCAGCAAGACCTGGACAACGTCCAGTCTTGAGCTCATAAGTGGCAAGTAACATTTAGGCCACTCAAGTGCTGGACAACGACCATCTCCCCTTGACATTCAACGGCATTACCATCGCCGATTCCCCCACCATCAACATCCTGGGGGTCACCATTGACCAGGAATTAGACCAATCACATAAACACCATGGCTACTAGAGCAGGTCAGAGGCTGGGAAGTCTACAATGAGCATGAATGAGGAGAGTGGGAAAGCTAAGTGGTAATTGGTGGCAATTAACATGGGATGATCCCACCTGCAGACCAGAAAGAAAGATTACCAGAAGCAAATGGTTCATTTGAGTTCCAGACCCCAGAAACTCAACGGCAAAGTGGTGATGGGATGCTTGGGGCGAAATGAGGCACTAGACTAGGGGCGTTACTGAGTCTCAAGGGTAGTCCCGGCCATGCAGTGCTTGTGTGGTGTACAGGCCTGGGAGGAGTGCTATGTTCAGAGGGGAGAGGTGCAGAGGAAGCATGTACTCTGGGTATTTCCATTGGTTCAACGTCAGTTGTTGATTCGCCAATTATTTTTCCCGATAGATTCGGAATCCTGGATCAGAGCCGATAGATTCAGGATCCTGGATCAGAGCCGAAAGATTCGGGATCCTGGATCAGAGCCGATAGATTCGGGATCCTGGATCAGAGCCGAAAGATTCGGGATCCTGGATCAGAACCGATAGATTCGGGATCCTGGATCAGAGCCGAAAGATTCGGGATCCTGGATCAGAGCCGATAGATTCGGGATCCTGGATCAGAGCCGATAGATTCGGGATCCAGGATCAGAACCAAAAGATGAACAGCGTTTAAACGGGAAAAGATCAAAGGGAAATACATAGAAACGGATAGAAGTTACAACACATTATTGTTTGTTCCCCCATTCCCTCCCACTGTCGATTATTGCTCATTCCCAATAATAGTCAATTATTGCTCATTCCCAATAATAGTCAATTGTTGCTCATTCCCAGCGATGGTCAATTGATGCTCATTCCCAGCGATGGTCAATTGTTCCTCATTCCCAGCGATGGTCAATTGTTACTCATTCCCAGCAATGGTCAATTGTTGCTCATTCCCAGCGATGGCCAATTGTTGCTCATTCCCTGCGATGGTCAATTGTTGCTCATTCCCAGCAATGGTCAATTATTGCTCATTCCCTCCTGCTGTAGATTATTGCTCATTCCAAGCGATGGTCAATTATTGCTCATTCCCAGCCATGGTCAATTATTGCTCATTCCCAGCCATGGTCAATTGTTGCTCATTGCCAGCGATGGTCAATTATTGCTCATTCCCAGCGATGGTCAATTGTTGCTCATTCCCAGCAATGGTCAATTGTTCCTCAATCCCAGCGATGGCCATTTGTTGCTCATTCCCTGCGATGGTCAATTGTTGCTCATTCCCAGCAATGGTCAATTATTGCTCATTACCTCCTGCTGTAGATTATTGCTCATTCCAAGCGATGGTCAATTATTACTCATTCCCAGCCATGGTCAATTATTGCTCATTCCCAGCCATGGTCAATTGTTGCTCATTGCCAGCGATGGTCAATTATTGCTCATTCCCAGCGATGGTCAATTGTTGCTCATTCCCAGCGATGGTCAATTGTTGCTCATTCCCAGCCATGGTCAATTGTTGCTCATTCCCAGCCATGGTCAATTGTTGCTCATTCCCAGCGATGGTCAATTGTTGCTCATTCCCAGCCATGGTCAATTGTTGCTCATTCCCTGCGATGGTCAATTGTTGCTCATTCCCTGCGATGGTCAATTGTTGCTCATTCCCAGCGATGGTCAATTGATGCTCATTCCCAGCGATGGTCAATTGATGCTCATTCCCAGTGATGGACAATTGTTGCTCATTCCCAGCGATGGTCAATTGTTGCTCATTCCCTGCGATGGTCAATTGTTGCTCATTCCCTGCGATGGTCAATTGTTGCTCATTCCCAGCGATGGTCAATTGCTACTCATTCCCAGCGATGGTCAATTGATGCTCATTCCCTGCGATGGTCAATTGTTGCTCATTCCCTGTGATGGTCAATTGTTGCTCATTCCCTGCGATGGTCAATTGATGCTCATTCCCAGCGATGATCAATTGTTGCTCATTCCCTGCGATGATCAATTGTTGCTCATTCCCAGCGATGGACAATTGTTGCTCATTCCCAGCGATGGACAATTGCTGCTCATTCCCAGCGATGGTCACTTGTTGCTCATTCCCAGCGATGGTCAATTGTTGCTCATTCCCTGCGATGATCAATTGCTGCTCATTCCCAGCGATGGTCAATTGATGCTCATTCCCAGCGATGGTCAATTGATGCTCATTCCCTGCGATGATCAATTGCTGCTCATTCCCTGCGATGGTCAATTGTTGCTCATTCCCTGCGATGATCAATTGTTGCTCATTCCCTGCGATGATCAATTGTTGCTCATTCCCTGCGATGGTCAATTGTTGCTCATTCCCAGCGATAGTCAATTGTTGCTCATTCCCAGCGATGGTCAATTGTTGCTCATTCCCTGCGATGATCAATTGTTGCTCATTCCCAGCGATGGTCAATTGTTGCTCATTCCCAGCGATGGTCAATTGTTGCTCATTCCCAGCGATGGTCAATTGTTGCTCATTCCCCTCCTTGCTCCAACTCTGATTCCTGCCTGTCCACACCTGCCTGTGACTCTGGATTATTGTTGGTGGATGAGAACATTTCATGTTATTGTGATGAAATTGTAACAAATAAGAATTGAAAAGACTTGAGATATTTTGATGTGAATTTCATCAACACATTGAATACAAAACAAACAGAAAAAAATCAGCACAATGTTTAACATAAAAACAATTCTGCTTCAAACTTCGCCAAGGGATGAATTGCTTTCCTTGATCTGCTTCCTTTTGAGATTGGAATGCAGTCCTGTGGTTGGCTGAGCTTCTCTAAAACTAAAACAAGCCCATTCACTAACGTGGATTCCAGTTAATCTCCCTGCCACCTTATTCAGCCAGTCAGGGGGGGGCGGAGTGATTCTGTGATCCTTCCTGCTGTTTTAGAGCTGAGTTTACAGCTCCAGGCGTTAGAATCACTGGAAGAGTTTCGGCAGTGACCAATCTGAAAGGAACATTTGTTTTTACTTTATAAAATGTAAACACAGCTTTGATTGTGGATGAGGCCCAAGCACTGAAACAGGGAACGGGGAACATGGTTTGTGAAACTTCACCAAGATTCTCTTTACATGAGGAATCAGTCTGACCCTACTACCAGTGATCAGAAGTAAAGTGCCATCAGTTCCTGTTTCTGTTATACAGAGCTCACCCTCTGACACTGGCCCAGGGGTCACATTGAGGCACGAAGACCCCAGGGTCTGTCCCCAACCTGTGCTGTCAGCTGATCTCAGTCTGATGTGGAGATGCCGGTGATGGACTGGGGTTGACAATTGTAAACAATTTTACAACACCAAGTTATAGTCCAGCAATTTTATTTTAAATTCACAAGCTTTCGGAGGCTTCCTCCTTCCTCAGGTAAACATTTACCTGAGGAAGGAGGAAGCCTCCGAAAGCTTGTGAATTTAAAATAAAATTGCTGGACTATAACTTGGTGTTGTAAAATTGTTTACAACAGATCTCAGTCTGAGCAGCAGTTGTGGCTACAATTAGGTGTAGTGCTGCCGGACTGAAAAATCAGTCAGGGTTCTTATTCCTGATCACTAACCAGCGACCCCTAGGTTAGACAAAGTGATTGGGGTTATGTTTGGGGCTGGGGTTGGGCTTAGGATTGTGTTTGGGGATGGGACTGGGGTTGGGGATGGGGTTGCGTTTGGGGCTGGGGATGGGGTTGTGTTTGAGGTTGTGTTTGGCGATGGGGTTGTGTTTGGGGATGGGGTTGTGTTTTGGGTTGTGTTTGGGGATGGGGTTGTGTTTGGGGATGGGGTTGTGTTTGGGGATGGGGTTGTGTTTGAGGGTGGAGTTGTGTTTTGGGTTGTGTTTGGGGCTGGGGTTGTGTTTTGGGTTGTGTTTGGGGCTGGGGTTGTGTTTTGGGTTGTGTTTGAGGATGGGGTTGTGTTTTGGGTTGTGTTTGAGGATGGGGTTGTGTTTTGGGTTGTGTTTGAGGATGGGGTTGTGTTTTGGGTTGTGTTTGAGGATGGGGTTGTGTTTGAGGGTGGGGTTGTGTTTGAGGGTGGGGTTGTGTTTGGGGTTGTGTTTGGGGATGGGGTTGTGTTTGGGGTTGTGTTTGAGGGTGGGGTTGTGTTTGAGGCTGGGGTTGTGTTTGAGGCTGGGGTTGTGTTTTGGGTTGTGTTTGAGGATGGGGTTGTGTTTTGGGTTGTGTTTGGGGCTGGGGTTGTGTTTTGGGTTGTGTTTGAGGATGGGGTTGTGTTTTGGGTTGTGTTTGAGGGTGGGGTTGTGTTTTGGGTTGTGTTTGAGGGTGGGGTTGTGTTTTGGGTTGTGTTTGGGGCTGGGGTTGTGTTTTGGGTTGTGTTTGGGGCTGGGGTTGTGTTTTGGGTTGTGTTTGAGGATGGGGTTGTGTTTTGGGTTGTGTTTGAGGGTGGGGTTGTGTTTTGGGTTGTGTTTGGGGCTGGGGTTGTGTTTTGGGTTGTGTTTGAGGGTGGGGTTGTGTTTTGGGTTGTGTTTGAGGATGGGGTTGTGTTTTGGGTTGTGTTTGAGGATGGGGTTGTGTTTTGGGTTGTGTTTGAGGGTGGGGTTGTGTTTTGGGTTGTGTTTGGGGCTGGGGTTGTGTTTTGGGTTGTGTTTGGGGCTGGGGTTGTGTTTTGGGTTGTGTTTGAGGATGGGGTTGTGTTTTGGGTTGTGTTTGAGGGTGGGGTTGTGTTTTGGGTTGTGTTTGGGGCTGGGGTTGTGTTTTGGGTTGTGTTTGAGGGTGGGGTTGTGTTTTGGGTTGTGTTTGAGGATGGGGTTGTGTTTTGGGTTGTGTTTGAGGATGGGGTTGTGTTTTGGGTTGTGTTTGAGGATGGGGTTGTGTTTTGGGTTGTGTTTGAGGGTGGGGTTGTGTTTTGGGTTGTGTTTGAGGGTGGGGTTGTGTTTTGGGTTGTGTTTGAGGGTGGGGTTGTGTTTTGGGTTGTGTTTGAGGGTGGGGTTGTGTTTTGGGTTGTGTTTGAGGGTGGGGTTGTGTTTTGGGTTGTGTTTGAGGGTGGGGTTGTGTTTGAGGGTGGGGTTGTGTTTTGGGTTGTGTTTGAGGGTGGGGTTGTGTTTTGGGTTGTGTTTGAGGGTGGGGTTGTGTTTTGGGTTGTGTTTGAGGGTGGGGTTGTGTTTTGGGTTGTGTTTGAGGGTGGGGTTGTGTTTTGGGTTGTGTTTGAGGATGGGGTTGTGTTTTGGGTTGTGTTTGAGGGTGGGGTTGTGTTTTGGGTTGTGTTTGGGGATGGGGTTGTGTTTTGGGTTGTGTTTGAGGATGGGGTTGTGTTTTGGGTTGTGTTTGAGGATGGGGTTGTGTTTTGGGTTGTGTTTGAGGGTGGGGTTGTGTTTTGGGTTGTGTTTGGGGCTGGGGTTGGGAATCGAGCAGCTCTGGCTCCGCCGGGATCGGGATCGGGATGGGGATCGGGTCCATGTCCAGCGCCGCCTGTGCTGCTGTTCCGATCCCGAGTGTTTGGCCATTCGCCTCCTCGCTCCGTGAACTGGTTTGGAGTTTGCGATCCAGGCGGAATCGCTGAGTAAGTTTCTGCATTTTCTTTGGTGTTTTCTGTAGTTTTGCGGGACTCTGTTACTGCGGGAAATTCGAGACGCTCCACCGGACCGGCCCCTGCTCAGAGACTCAAACCGGGATCGGGACCAGATCGGATTTCTGACTGACGGGGAAATGAGAAAGTTTCCAAAAGGGCAACTTGAAACTAATACTTTGGGAATTAACATTCAGCCTGTAATGTACACACCGGCCTGTGTAATATACACAATGTGATATACACACTGACCTGTGTAATATACACAATGTGATATACACACTGACCTGTGTAATATACACAATGTGATATACACACTGACCTGTGTAATATACATGATAATATACACATTGATCTGTGTGATATACACTGTGATATACACACCGGCCTGTGTAATATACACAATGTGATATACATACTGACCTGTGTAATATACATGATAATATACACATTGATCTGTGTGATATACACTGTGATATACACACCGGCCTGTGTAATATACACAATGTGATATACACACTGACCTGTGTAATATACATGATAATATACACATTGATCTGTGTGATATACACTGTGATATACACACCGGCCTGTGTAATATACACAATGTGATATACATACTGACCTGTGTAATATACACTGTAATATACACACTGACCTGTGTAATATACACTGTGATATACACACTGACCTGTGTAATATACACTGTAATATACACACTGACCTGTGTAATATACACTGTGATATACACACTGACCTGTGTAATATACACTGTAATATACACATTGATCTGTGTGATATACACTGTGATATACACACTGACCTGTGTAATATACACTGTGATATACACACTGACCTGTGTAATATACACTGTGATATACACACTGACCTGTGTAATATACACAATGTAATATAGAAAGGAAGAACGTGCATTTCTAAAGCGCCTTTTATGACCTCAGGAGTCCCAAAATGCTTTACAGCCAATGAGGTAGTTTTGAATTGTAGTCACTATTGTAATTTGGGAAACATGGCAGCCAATTTGCGCACAGCAAGATCCCACAAACGACAATGAGATATTGACGGTACGGTAGCATAGTGGTTATGTTACTGGACTAATAATCTGGAGTCATGAGTTCAAATCCCAGCACGGCACCTGGGGAATTTAAATTCAATTAATTAAATAAAATCTGGAATTAAAATACGAGTATCAGTAATGATGGCCATGAAACTACTGGATTGTCGTAAAAACCCATCTGGTTCACTAATGTCCTTTAGGGAAGGAAACCTGCCGTCCTTACCCGGTCTGGCCTATATGTGACTCCAGACTCACAGCAATGTGGTTGATTCTTAATTGCCCTCTGAAATGGCCTAGCAAGCCACTCAGTTGTAAAATCTCGCTACAAAAAGTCATAATAAGAATAAAACCGGACGGACCACCCGGCATCGGACCACGAGGCACCGGACACGACAACGGCAAAACACCAAGCCCAGTCGACCCTGCAAGGTCCTCCTCACTAACATCTGGGGACTTGTGCCAAAATTGGGAGAGCTGTCCCACAGACTAGTCAAGCAACAGCCTGACATAGCCATACTCACAGAATCATATCTTTCAGCCAACGTCCCAGACTCTTCCATCACCATCCCTGGGTATGTCCTGTCCCATCGGCAGGACTGACCCACCAGAGGTGGCGGTACAGTGATATACAGTCAGGAGGGAGTGGCCCTGGGAGTCCTCAACATTGACTCTGGACCCCATGAAATCTCATGGCATCAGGTCAAACATGGGCAAGGAAACCTCCTGCTGATTACCACCTACCGCCCTCCCTCAGTTGATGAATCAGTCCTCCTCCATGTTGAGCACCACTTGGAGGAAGCACTGAGGGTAGCAAGGGCACAAAATGTACTCTGGGTGGGGGACTTCAATGTCCATCACCAAGAGTGGCTCGGTAGCACCATTACTGACCGAGCTGGCCGAGTCCTGAAGGACATAGCTGCCAGACTGGGCCTGCGGCAGGTGGTGAGCGAACCAACACGAGGGAAAAACCTACTTGACCTCGTCCTCACCAATCCACTTGTCACAAATGCATCTGTCCATGACAGTATTGGTAGGAGTGACCACCGCACAGTCCTCGTGGAGACAAAGTCCTGTCTTCACACTGAGGACACCATCCAACGTGTTGTGTGGCACTATCACTGTGCTAAATGGGATAGATTCAGAACAGATCAATCAGCTCAAAACTGGGCATCCATGAGGCACTGTGGGCCATCAGCAGCAGCAGAATTGTATTCCAGCACAATCTGTAACCTCATGGCCCGGCATATTCCTCACTCTACCATTACCAACAAGCCAGGGGATCAACCCTGGTTCAATGAGGAGTGTAGAAGAGCATGCCAGGAGCAGCACCAGGTGTACCTAAAAATGAGGTGCCTACCTGGTGAAGCTACAACTCAGGATTACATGCATGCTAAACAGTGGAAGCAACATGCTATAGACAGAGCTAAGCGATTCCACAACCAATGGATCAGATCAAAGCTCTGCAGTCCTGCCACATCCAGTCGTGAACGGTGGTGGACAATTAAACAACTAATGGGAGGAGGAGGCTCTGCAAACATCCCCATCCTCAATGATGGCGGAGTCCAGCACGTGAGTGCAAAAGACAAGTCTGAAGCGTTTGCAACCATCTTCAGCCAGAAGTGCCGAGTGGATGATCCATCTCAGCCTCCTCCCGATATCTCCACCATCACAGAAGCCAGTCTTCAGCCAATTCAGTTCACTCCACGTGATATCAAGAAACAGCTGAGTGCACTGGATACAGCAAAGGCTATGGGCCCCAACAACATCCCAGCTGCAGTGCTGAAGACTTGTGCTCCAGAACTAGCCGCGCCTCTAGCCAAGCTGTTCCAGTACAGCTACAACACTGGCATCTACCCGATAATGTGGAAAATTGCTCAGGTATGTCCTGTCCACAAAAAGCAGGACAACTCCAATCCGGCCAATTACCACCCCATCAGTCTACTCTCAATCATCAGCAAAGTGATGGAAGGTGTCGTTGACAGTGCTATCAAGCGGCACTTACTCACCAATAACCTGCTCACCGATGCTCAGTTTGGGTTCCGCCAGGACCACTCGGCTCCAGACCTCATTACAGCCTTGGTCCAAACATGGACAAAAGAGCTGAATTCCAGAGGTGAGGTGAGGGTGACTGCCCTTGACATCAAGGCAGCATTTGACCGAGTGTGGCACCAAGGAGCCCGAGTAAAATTGAAGTCAATGGGAATCAGGGGGAAAACTCTCCAGTGGCTGGAGTCATATCTAGCACAAAGGAAGATGGTAGTGGTTGTTGGAGGCCAATCTTCTCAGCCCCAGGACATTGCTGCAGGAGTTCCTCAGGGCAGTGTCCTAGGCCCAACCATCTTCAGCTGCTTCATCAATGACCTTCCCACCATCAAAAGGTCAGAAATGGGGATGTTCGCTGATGATTGCACAGTGTTCAGTTCCATTCGCAACCCCTCAGATAATGAAGCAGTCTGTGCCTGCATGCAGCAAGACCTGGACAACATTCAGGCTTGGGCTGATAAGTGGCAAATAACATTCGCTCCGGACAAGTGCCAGGCAATGACCATCTCCAACAAGAGAGAGTCTAACCACCTCCCCTTGACATTCAACGGCATTACTATCGCCGAATACCCCACCATCAACATCCTGGGGGTCACCATTGACCAGCCACATAAATACTGTGGCTACAAGTGCAGGTCAGAGGCTGGGTATTCTGCGGCGAGTGACTCACCTCCTGACTCTCCAAAGCCTTTCCACTATCTACAAGGCACAAGTCAGGAGTGTGATGGAATACTCTCCACTTGCCTGGACGAGTGCAGCTCCAACAACACTCAAGAAGCTCGACACCATCCAGGACAAAGCAGCCCGCTTGATTGGCACCCCATCCACCACCCTAAACATTCACTCCCTTCACCACCGGCACACTGTGGCTGCAGTGTGTACCATCCACAGGATGCACTGCAGCAACTCGCCAAGGCTTCTTCGACAGCACCTCACAAACCCGCGACCTCTACCACCTAGAAGGACAAGGGCAGCAGGCACATGGGAACAACACCACCTGCACGTTCCCCTCCAAGTCACACACCATCCCGACTTGGAAATATATCACCGTTCCTTCATCGTCGCTGGGTCAAAATCCTGGAACTCCCTTCCTAACAGCACTGTGGGAGAACCGTCACCACACGGACTGCAGCGGTTCAAGAAGGCGGCTCACCACCACCTTCTCAAGGGGCAATTAGGGATGGGCAATAAATGCTAGTCTTGAACAAATAATAATTTTTTTTAAATGACCAGTTGAGCTGTTTTAGTGATGTTGGTTGAGGGATAAATATTGTCCCCAGGACACTGGAGAGAACTCCCCCTGCTCTTCTTCAAAAACTGTCATCGAATCTTTTGCATCCACCTGAGAGGGCAGACGGGACCTCGGTTAAACATGTCATCTGAAAGACGGCACTTTTGACTTGAAGTTGGAGTTCAGAACAGGAAACAGAGTGTGTTAAGATTGTCAATCTGTGAGTAGGTGGTGTCCCCGGGACTGAGTCAGAAACTCTCTTGTTTTCTGTTTATATAAATGATTTCACACAGGCAGAAGAAGAATGATAGTGCTAACTGTATCAAATTAGGAAAACTGAGGAAGTCCATGGGAGATTTCAGGAACAGGTTAACTGAGTGGATGGATCAACATTTTGGGAAAAAGATCAGTGAAAAGAAATAACCCCGAAATGTTCAGATTCTTAACCGGCCGATTTTGCATTTCTCTATCACCTAATCACATCCTCAAGGTGTCCCCAAAATACTTCGCAAACAATGAATTACAAAACTAAATACCTTCGATAGCAGTGAGGAGAGGGGCAGCCCATCCCCCCCTGCAGCTCCCCCCCTCCCCCAGCTCGTGGATACGATGCTGTGTGGGGTGGGGAGGGGTTACGATGCTGTGTGGGGGGGTGGGGAGGGGTTACGATGCTGTGTGGGGGGGTGGGGAGGGGTTACGATGCTGTGTGGGGGTGGGGAGGGGTTACGATGCTGTGTGGGGGGGTGGGGAGGGGTTACGATGCTGTGTGGGGGGGTGGGGAGGGGTTACGATGCTGTGTGGGGGTGGGGAGGGGTTACGATGCTGTGTGGGGGGGTGGGGAGGGGTTACGATGCTGTGTGGGGGGGTGGGGAGGGGTTACGATGCTGTGTGGGGGTGGGGAGGGGTTACGATGCTGTGTGGGGTGGGGAGGGGTTACGATGCTGTGTGGGGGTGGGGAGGGGTTACGATGCTGTGTGGGGAGGGGGAGGGGTTACGATGCTGTGTGGGGGTGGGGAGGAGTTACGATGCTGTGTGGGGTGGGGAGGGGTTACGATGCTGTGTGGGGTGGGGAGGGGTTACGATGCTGTGTGGGGGTGGGGAGAAGTTACGATGCTGTGTGGGGTGGGGAGGGGTTACGATGCTGTGTGGGGAGGGGTTACGATGCTGTTTGGGGGTGGGGAGGGGTTACGATGCTGTGTGGGGGTGGGGAGGGGTTACATTGCTGTGTGGGGGTGGGGAGGGGTTACGATGCTGTGTGGGGGTGGGGAGGGGTTACGATGCTGTGTGGGGAGGGGTTACGATGCTGTGTGGGGGTGGGGAGAGGTTACGATGCTGTGTGGGGGTGGGGAGGGGTTACGATGCTGTGTGGGGGTGGGGAGGGGTTACGATGCTGTGTGGGGGTGGGGAGGGGTTACGATGCTGTGTGGGGGTGGGGAGGGGTTACGATGCTGTGTGGGGGTGGGGAGGGGTTACGATGCTGTGTGGGGGTGGGGAGGGGTTACGATGCTGTGTGGGGAGGGGTTACGATGCTGTGTGGGGGTGGGGAGGGGTTACGATGCTGTGTGGGGAGGGGTTACGATGCTGTGTGGGGGTGGGGAGGGGTTACATTGCTGTGTGGGGGTGGGGAGGGGTTACGATGCTGTGTGGGGGTGGGGAGGGGTTACGATGCTGTGTGGGGGTGGGGAGGGGTTACGATGCTGTGTGGGGAGGGGTTATGATGCTGTGTGGGGGTGGGGAGGGGTTACGATGCTGTGTGGGGGTGGGGAGGGGTTACGATGCTGTGTGGGGAGGGGTTACGATGCTGTGTGGGGGTGGGGAGGGGTTACGATGCTGTGTGGGGGTGGGGAGGGGTTACGATGCTGTGTGGGGGTGGGGAGGGGTTACGATGCTGTGTGGGGAGGGGTTATGATGCTGTGTGGGGGTGGGGAGGGGTTACGATGCTGTGTGGGGAGGGGTTACGATGCTGTGTGGGGGTGGGGAGGGGTTACGATGCTGTGTGGGGAGGGGTTACGATGCTGTGTGGGGGTGGGGAGGGGTTACGATGCTGTGTGGGGAGGGGTTACGATGCTGTGTGGGGGTGGGGAGGGGTTACGATGCTGTGTGGGGAGGGGTTACGATGCTGTGTGGGGGTGGGGAGGGGTTACGATGCTTTGTGGGGAGGGGTTATGATGCTGTGGGGGTGGGGAGGGGTTACGATGCTGTGGGGGTGGGGAGGGGTTACGATGCTGTGTGGATGGGGTTACGATGGTGTGTGGGGGTGGGGAGGGGTTACGATGCTGTGTGGGGGTGGGGAGGGGTTACGATGCTGTGTGGGGAGGGGTTACGATGCTGTGGGGGTGGGGAGGGGTTACGATGCTGTGTGGGGAGGGTTTACGATGCTGTGTGGATGGGGTGACGATGGTGTGTGGGGGTGGGGAGGGGTTACGATGCTGTGGGGGTGGGGAGGGGTTACGATGCTGTGTGGATGGGGTTACGATGCTGTGTGGGGGTGGGGAGGGGTTACGATGCTGTGTGGATGGGGTTACGATGGTGTGTGGGGGTGGGGAGGGGTTACGATGCTGTGTGGATGGGGTTACGATGGTGTGTGGGGGTGGGGAGGGGTTACGATGCTGTGTGGATGGGGTTACGATGGTGTGTGGGGGTGGGGAGGGGTTACGATGTTTTCTCCACTTTCAGCTCTCAGCTGCTTTTGTTTCTGTGTCTGGATTAATTTGCTGATCCTATTGACAGCCGATGATTAAACTTGGGATTAATGGGCCAGACGGTGAAGGGAGAATTCCCGACTGAGATTCACAGTTTCACCCGGCCGGGAGCTGAGGTTTGTGATTCTCCTCGTCCGGCGACAATTGGAGCAACCACAACAACAACAACTTGCATTTATATCACTCCTTGAACGTAGAAAAACATCCCAAGGTGCTTCACAAGAATTGTAATCAAAGAAATTGATGCCAAGACAGAAGAAGGAGATACTGGGAGTGTGCAGCAAATGAGTGCTGATTGAGGTCGGTTAAGGAGGGTTTTAAAAGATGAGAGAGAGGCGGAGAGGTTTAGGGAGGGAATTCCAGAGCTTAGGGCCTAGGCAGCTGAAGGCACGGCCGCCAATGGTGGAGCGATGAAAATCGGGGATGTGCAAGAGGCCAGAATTGGAGGAGCGCAGAGATCTCGGAGGGTTGTTGGGCTGGAGAAGGTTACAGAGATAGGGAGGGGGCGAGGACATGGAGGGATTTGAAAACAAGGATGAGAATTTTAAAATCGAGGCGTTCCCGGACTGGGAGCCAATGTAGGTCAGTGAGCACAGGGGGTGATGGGTGAATGGGACTTGGTGTGAGTTAGGATACGGGCAGCAGAGTTTTGGATGAGCTCAAGTTTATGGAGGGTGAAAGATGGGAGGCCGGCCAGGAGAGCATTGGAATAGTCGAGTCTAGAGACACGGATGAGGGTTTCGGCAGCAGATTTTCTTTTATTCGTTCATGGGACGTGGGCGTCACTGGCGAGGCCGGCATTTATTGCCCATCCCTAATTGCCCTTGAGAAGGTGGTGGTGAGCCGCCTTCTTGAACCGCTGCAGTCCGTGTGGTGACGGTTCTCCCACAGTGCTGTTCGGGAGGGAGTTCCATGATTTTGACCCAGTGACGATGAAGGAACGGCGATATATTTCCAAGATGAGCTGAGGCGGGGCAGAGACGGTCGATGTTACGGAGGTGGGAGTAGGCGGTCTTGGTGATGGAATGGATATGGGGTCAGAAGCTCAGCTCAGGGTCAAATAGGAAGCCAAGGTTGTGAATGGTCTGGGTCAGCCTCAGACAGTGGCCGGGGAGAGGGATGGAGTCCGAGGTGAGGGGCCAGAGTTTGTGGCGGGGACCGAAGAGAATGGCCCCGATGTTAACCCGGAGACGGGAACTCAGTGTGTGAGGGCTGTAGCCGGTGTGAGGTCTGTGCATCGACTCCCTGTTTATGTCACTGTTTTGTCAGCTTAATAACATGAAAACTATTTCTTTTTGATTTCTCTCATTAATA
Source organism: Heptranchias perlo (assembly GCF_035084215.1). NCBI lineage: Eukaryota > Metazoa > Chordata > Chondrichthyes > Hexanchiformes > Hexanchidae > Heptranchias > Heptranchias perlo. Next base: position 43,874,586 of record NC_090350.1, read on the forward strand.
ATTCCACATCAAATCATCTGACAGCACTTCACGTACAATGAATTGTTTGAGGTGCAGTGACTGGTTTCCTGTGGACACAGAACATTGCACAGACGTCAGTGAGATGAAGAACCTGTTTGTTTCGGGGTGTTGGTCCAGGGAACTTTTACATCGCCTGGACGGGCAGATCATGCAGTCACTCTTACGCTCAGATCACAAGATTTGCCCCATTGTAATTCATCCATCCAAAGAGATGACAACATCGGCCCATTGTGGCCTTCAGTCTCCTCAATGACTCCAGGGTTCCAGCTCCTCAATCTGGGATTTGATTACTTTAACAGGAGTGGACGACCAGAGACTTTAGGGGTCAGGAACATGAAACTTCAAAAGTGGGAGGATAATTCAGGCTGTTAAAAAGCTTTATGGGCTCTAGATTTTATAAACAGAGACAGAATATAAAAGCAGAGATGTAACTCTAAACCTGTACAAATCTTCAATCAGGAGGCTGTTGGAAAACTGTGTCCAGTTTCGGGCCCCTTACTTTAGAAAGGACGTGAAGGCCTTAGAGAGGGTGCAGAAGAAATTCTCTAAAATGGTCCATGGACGAGAGGCGTCAGTTAGGAGGAGAAAGTGGGGAAATTGGGGCTTTTTCCATCACAACAGAGAAGGTTAAAAGGAAAGTCCCATTGAGACCTTTCACAACCTCGAATACCCAAATGTGACACACAGCCAATGAAATACTTCTGAAGTGCAGTCAGTGTTGTGATGTAATGTATGAGATCGAACAGTTGTTCAAAATTATGATGATTTTTTTGATGAGATAAATTGGAAAAAATTATTTCCATTGGTGAGTGAGTCAGTAACTAGTGGGGAGAGGGAGCAGAAATATCTCTGTGGGGACTACCCAATCATGGTGGGATCAAAATCCCTAACAGCTGATAAAGGGAAGTGGATGAATATTTGGAAAAGAAAAACTTAGCGGGGCCTGGGAAAAGGGCAGAGAGATGGAATTAAGTGAATAATTCTTTCAAAGAGCCAGCACAGGTGTGACGGAACGAACGGCCTCATTCTGTGCTGTGAAATTCTATGACTCTATGTTAGCTCCACCTTCCCCTCCAGGTAGTGATGGGAGTGAGAGGTGATTCCCTCCTGCAGCTAGTGTGAGCTCTGTCTGTCTGTCTGTCTGGATTAGTTGGAGCAGTATGAGCTCTGTCTGTCTGTCTGGATTAGTTGGAGCAGTGTGAGCTCTGTCTGTCTGTCTGGATTAGTTGGAGCAGTGTGAGCTCTGTCTGTCTGTCTGGTTCAGTTGGAGCAGTGTGAGCTCTGTCTGTCTGTCTGGTTTAGTTGGAGCAGTCTGAGCTCTGTCTGTCTGTCTGGTTTAGTTGGAGCAGTGTGAGCTCTGTCTGTCTGTCTGTCTGGTTCAGTTGGAGCAGTGTGAGCTCTGTCTGTCTGTCTGGATTAGTTGGAGCAGTGTGAGCTCTGTCTGTCTGGTTTAGTTGGAGGAGTGTGAGCTCTGTCTGTCTGTATGGATTAGTTGGAGCAGTGTGAGCTCTGTCTGTCTGTCTGGATTAGTTGGAGCAGTGTGAGCTCTGTCTGTCTGTCTGTCTGGATTAGTTGGAGCAGTGTGAGCTCTGTCTGTCTGTCTGTCTGGTTTAGTTGGAGCAGTGTGAGCTCTGTCTGTCTGTCTGGTTTAGTTGGAGCAGTGTGAGCTCTGTCTGTCTGTCTGGTTTAGTTGGAGCAGTGTGAGCTCTGTCTGTCTGTCTGTCTGGTTTAGTTCACCTGAGGAAGGAGGAAGCCTCCGAAAGCTTGTGAAATTAAAAATAAAATTGTTGGACTATAACTTGGTGTTGTAAAATTGTTTACAATTGGTTTAGTTGGAGCAGTGTGAGCTCTGTCTGTCTGTCTGTCTGGTTTAGTTGGAGCAGTGTGAGCTCTGTCTGTCTGTCTGTCTGGTTTAGTTGGAGCAGTGTGAGCTCTGTCTGTCTGTCTGTCTATTGTAAACAATTTTACAACACCAAGTTATAGTCCAGCAATTTTATTTTAAATTCACAAGCTTTCGGAGATTTTCTCCTTCCTCAGGTAAATGTTTCAAGATCTCCTTGAAGCCTACGCATTTATACATATTGAACAATAATACATGGTGTTTACAGACTGCCCCTGCAACTGCCCGTTGCCAAGGCAATCACCGTGTTCAGACAGAGAGGTGTCATCTGCAGAACCCCCGAATACACATTCAACAAAAAAACAAACAGGGAAAAAAAAACAGAGAAAAAAAAACACAGAGAGAGGCAGAAACATCCGGAAGGCAGAGAGAGCCAGCAAATGACCCATTATATTAAAAACAGATAACATTTGTTCGCTGGTGGGGTAACGTGTAGCGTGACATGAACCCAAGATCCCGGTTGAGGCCGTCCTCATGGGTGCGGAACTTGGCTATCAATTTCTGCTCGACGATTTTGCGTTGTCGTGTGTCTCGAAGGCCGCCTTGGAGTACGCTTACCCGAAGGTCGGTGGATGAATGTCCATGACTGCTGAAGTGTTCCCCGACTGGGAGGGAACCCTCCTGTTTGGCGATTGTTGCGCGGTGTCCGTTCATCCGTTGTCGCAGCGTCTGCATGGTCTCGCCAATGTACCATGCTCTGGGGCATCCTTTCCTGCAACGTATGAGGTAGACAACGTTGGCCGAGTCACAGGAGTATGAACCATGCACCTGGTGGGTGGTGTCATCTCGTGTGATGGTGGTATCTGTGTCGATGATCTGGCATGTCTTGCAGAGGTTACCGTGGCAGGGTTGTGTGGCGTCGTGGACGCTGTTCTCTTGAAAGCTGGGTAGTTTGCTGCGAACGATGGTCTGTTTGAGGTTGGGTGGCTGTTTAAAGGCGAGTAGTGGAGGTGTGGGGATGGCCATAGCGAGGTGTTTGTCCTCATTGATGACATGTTGAAGGCTGCGGAGAACATGGCGTAGTTTCTCCGCTCCGGGGAAGTACTGGACGACAAAGGGTACTCTGTTGGTTGCGTCCCGTGTTAGTCTCCTGAGGAGGTCTATGCGATTTTTTGCTGTGGCCCGTCGGAACTGTCGATCGATGAGTCGAGCGTCATATCCCGTTCTTACTAGGGCGTCTTTCAGCGTCTGTAGGTGTCCATCGCGTTCCTCCTCGTCTGAGCAGACCCTGTGTATTCGCAGGGCCTGTCCATAGGGGATGGCCTCTTTGACGTGGTTAGGGTGGAAGCTGGAAAAGTGGAGCATCGTGAGGTTGTCCGTGGGCTTGCGGTAGAGTGAGGTGCTGAGGTGCCCGTCTTTGATGGAGATTCGTGTGTCCAAGAAAGAAACTGATTCTGAGGAGTAGTCCATGGTGAGCTTGATGGTGGGATGGAACTTGTTGATGTTATCGTGTAGTCTCTTTAGTGATTCCTTGCCGTGGGTCCATAGAAAGAAAATGTCGTCGATGTATCTGGTGTATAGTGTTGGTTGGAGGTCTTGTGCAGTGAAGAAGTCCTGCTCGAACTTGTGCATGAAAATGTTGGCGTATTGGGGTGCGAATTTGGTCCCCATGGCTGTTCCGTGTGTTTGGGTAAAGAACTGGTTATTGAAGGTGAAGACATTGTGATCCAGGATGAAGCGGATGAGTTGTAGGATGGCTTCCGGAGATTGGCTGTTGTTGGTGTTGAGTATTGATGCTGTCGCAGCGATGCCGTCATCGTGGGGGATACTGGTGTATAGTGCCGAGACGTCCATCGTGGTGAGAAGTGTTCCTGGTTCAACTGGTCCGTGGGTACTGAGTTTTTGTAGGAAGTCTGTAGTGTCGCGACAGAAGCTGGGGGTTCCCTGTACGATGGGTTTCAGGATGCCCTCGATGTATCCAGAGAGGTTCTCACACAGGGTTCCGTTGCCTGATACGATGGGACGTCCGGGTGTGTTGGCTTTGTGTATCTTTGGGAGGCAGTAGAAGTCTCCCACGCGGGGATTACGTGGGATGAGAATGCGTAGGATGCTTTGAAGGTCTGGATCGAAGGTCTTGATCAGTTTGTTGAGCTGGTGGGTGTGTTCTTTGGTCGGATCTGCGGGTAACCGTCTGTAGTGTTCCTGGTTGTCCAGTTGTCGGTATGCTTCTTTGCAATAGTCTGTTCTGTTCTGTATGACTATGGCTCCTCCTTTGTCCGCTGGTTTGATGACGATGTTGCGGTTGGTCTTGAGAGCGTTGATGGCGTTGCGTTGTGCTCGGGTGACATTCTGGACTGTCTTCTGAGTGCGGCTGATGAATCTGGCATTGACGCATTTCCTGACAGCTTGAGCATACATGTCCAGCTGAGGGCAGCGACCCTCCGGAGGAGTCCAGTTTGACTCTTTCCTCTTCGGTTGCTGTACCGCGGATCCCTCTGTCTGCTGTTCCGGATCGTCGATTGTCTCATTGGGTTCGCTGCTGAAATCTTGGGGTTTGTGGTAGAATTCCCGGAGCCTCATTCTCCTGATGAATTCCTCTGTGTCCGCCGCGAGACTAGTGGGGTCCATTTTGGTAGTGGGGCAGAAATTGAGCCCTCGGCTGAGAACTTCGATTTCGTCTGGTTGAAGGGTGTGGTCGGATAAATTGACAATAGACTTCCCTGTGGTTGCAACCGTGGTACCAGGGGAAGCTTGGTCGTTGCTGGTGGTGATGCCGAGTTTCTCAAGCTTCCTGCTCTTGCTGGACTATAACTTGGTGTTGTAAAATTGTTTACAATTGTCAACCCCAGTCCATCACCGGCATCTCCACATCATGTCTGTCTGTCTGGTTTAGTTGGAGCAGTGTGAGCTCTGTCTGTCTGTCTGTCTGGTTTAGTTGGAGCAGTGTGAGCTCTGTCTGTCTGTCTGCCTGGTTTAGTTGGAGCAGTGTGAGCTCTGTCTGTCTGGTTTAGTTGGAGCAGTGTGAGCTCTGTCTGTCTGTCTGTCTGGTTTAGTTCACCTGAGGAAGGAGGAAGCCTCCGAAAGCTTGTGAAATTAAAAATAAAATTGTTGGACTATAACTTGGTGTTGTAAAATTGTTTACAATTGGTTTAGTTGGAGCAGTGTGAGCTCTGTCTGTCTGTCTGTCTGGTTTAGTTGGAGCAGTGTGAGCTCTGTCTGTCTGTCTGTCTGGTTTAGTTGGAGCAGTGTGAGCTCTGTCTGTCTGTCTGGTTTAGTTGGAGCAGTGTGAGCTCTGTCTGTCTGTCTGTCTGGTTTAGTTGGAGCAGTGTGAGCTCTGTCTGTCTGGTTTAGTTGGAGCAGTGTGAGCTCTGTCTGTCTGTCTGGTTTAGTTGGAGCAGTGTGAGCTCTGTCTGTCTGTCTGTCTGGTTTAGTTGGAGCAGTGTGAGCTCTGTCTGTCTGTCTGTCTGGTTTAGTTGGAGCAGTGTGAGCTCTGTCTGTCTGTCTGCCTGGTTTAGTTGGCCATGATGTGGAGATGCCGGTGATGGACTGGGGTTGACAATTGTAAACAATTTTACAACACCAAGTTATAGTCCAACGATTTTATTTTTAATCCCACAAGCTTTCGGGGGCTTTCCCCTTCCTCAGGCAGTGTGGAAAAGACAATTTTGAATCCTTTGCATTTTAAGATCACAGAACAAAGCCTGGTGATTACTACCCGTTGCCAAGGCAATCACAGTGAGCAGACAGAAAGGTGTCACCTAAAAAGGCCACCGAATATACAACCCCCCCAAAAAAAAAGAGAGAGAGATAAGGAAGACAGTCAATGACCCGTTATATTAAAAACAGATAACATTTGTTCGCTGGTGGGGTTACGTGTAGTGTGACATGAACCCAAGATCCCGGTTGAGGCCGTTATCTGTATCTGTTTTTAATATAACGGGTCATTGACTGTCTTCCTTATCTCTCTCTCTTTTTTTTTGGGGGGGTTGTATATTCGGTGGCCTTTTTAGGTGACACTTTTCTGTCTGCTCACTGTGATTGCCTTGGCAACGGGCAGTAATCACCAGGCTTTGTTCTGTGATTTTAAAATGCAAAGGATTCGAAAATGTTATTTCCACACCGTTCACCTGAGGAAGGAGGAAGCCTCCGAAAGCTTGTGGGATTAAAAATAAAATTATTGGACTATAACTTGGTGTTGTAAAATTGTTTACAATGGTTTAGTTGGAGCAGTGTGATGAGATAGTCCTTTGCTTCATTCTTCATTTGCAGTGAGTGCTGAGGAATTTATTCCTGAACAGGCCGTGTATTAAATGAACTGTGGTGTCGAGCAGCTTGTTATTTCCTGATTTCTCTGGTATTTGTCCTGCAGGCTGATTGGCCTCCTGCTGTCCTGATGTTTATCAGTGTGAGGGACTGCTTCACACCTGCAGAGGCCCCGGTCCCGGTCCCAGTCTGGGTGAAGTTCTCACTGAGCTCAGACTGTGGGCGAATTAACCAGGGTCTCTGCTGCCCGCTGGTGCCCTCTGCTGCTGTATGTGGGCATCACAGGAAGTGCAGCAGCACTGGGCAATGTCGGGTGATCAGCACACAGGGACCTGACCCCCACAGAGAGGCAACGTGTTCAGTGGGAGAAGCTGCGGTCACTGAGACCTGAGGGGGCGAGTGAGGCAGTGAGGTGGGACCGGCAGAGCTGGCCATGGTCACTGACACTCAGGCACCTCCCAGAGGCCGGCTCACAGCAACTTCGGCAGAGTTCCTGGGAGAATATTGTCTGTCCCACCTCGCAGGCCAGGCCGGTGCCAGGCTAGGGGGTCCCAGGGTCTGGCCGATGGGCTGGGGGTCCCAGGGTCGGACCAGTGGGCTGGGGGTCCCAGGGTCTGGCCGATGGGCTGGGGGTCCCAGGGTCGGACCAGTGGGCTGGGGGTCCCAGGGTCTGGCCGATGGGCTGGGGGTCCCAGGGTCGGACCAGTGGGCTGGGGGTCCCATGGTCGGGCCGGGTCAGGGTCCCAGGGCCGGGTCAGAGTCCCAGGGTCTGGTCAGGGTCCCAGGGTCTGGTCAGGGTCCCAGGGTCAGGCCGGGGTCTGGCCGGGGTCCCAGGGTCTGGCCGATGGGCTGGGGGTCCCAGGGTCGGACCGGTGGGCTGGGGGTCCCAGGGTCGGGCCGGGTCAGGGTCCCAGGGTCAGGTTGGGGTCGTGTCAGGGTCCCAGGGTCGGGCCGGGGTCCCAGGGTCAGGTCGGGGTCGTGTCAGGGTCCCAGGGTCGGGCCGTGTCAGGGTCCCAGGGTCGGGCCGGGGTCCCAGGGTCAGGTCGGGGTCGTGTCAGGGTCCCAGGGTCGGGCCGTGTCAGGGTCCCAGGGTCGGGCCGGGGTCCCGGGGTCGGGCCGGGGTCCCAGGGTCAGGCCGGGGTCCCAGGGTCGGGTCGGGGTCCCAGGGTCAGTTCGGGGTCCCGGGGTTGGGGTCCCAGGGCCGGGGTCCCGGGGTCGGGCCGGGGTCCCAGGGTCAGGCCGGGGTCCCAGGGTCGGGTCGGGGTCCCGGGGTCAGGCCAGGTCGGGGTCCCAGGGTCAGGTCGGGGTCCCGGGGTTGGGGTCCCAGGGTCGGGGTCCCGGGGTCGGGCCGGGGTCCCAGGGTCAGGCCGGGGTCCCAGGGTCAGGTCGGGGTCCCAGGGTCGGGGTCCCAGGGTCGGGGTCCCAGGGTCCCGGGGTCAGGCCGGGTCGGGGTCAGGCCAGGTCGGGGTCCCAGGGTCAGGTCGGGGTCCCAGGGTCAGGTCGGGGTCCCGGGGTCGGGGTCCCAGGGTCGGGGTCCCAGGGTCGGGTTGGGGTCCCAGGGTCGGGTCGGGGTCCCGGGGTCAGGCCAGGTCGGGGTCCCAGGGTCGGGGTCCCAGGGTCGGGGTCCCAGGGTCCCGGGGTCAGGCCAGGTCGGGGTCCCAGGGTCAGGTCGGGGTCCCAGGGTCAGGTCGGGGTCCCAGGGTCAGGTCGGGGTCCTGGGGTCGGGGTCCCAGGGTCGGGTTGGGGTCCCAGGGTCGGGTCGGGGTCCCGGGGTCAGGCCAGGTCGGGGTCCCAGGGTCGGGGTCCCAGGGTCGGGGTCCCGGGGTCAGGTCGGGGTCCCGGGGTCGGGGTCCCAGGGTCGGGTCGGGGTCCCAGGGTCGGGGTCCCAGGGTCGGGGTCCCAGGGTCGGGTCGGGGTCCCGGGGTCAGGTCGGGGTCCCGGGGTCGGGGTCCCAGGGTCGGGGTCCCAGGGTCGGGGTCCCAGGGTCGGGGTCCCAGGGTCGGGTCGGGGTCCCGGGGTCAGGTCGGGGTCCCGGGGTCGGGGTCCCAGGGTCGGGGTCCCAGGGTCGGGCTGGGGGCCGCAGACACACATCACTCTGGATGGACCCAGAATGTGTTTCACTGATGACACCAGGGTTCAGAATCACGGGAACTCAAAGAGCAGTTTCAGCACTGATAGAATCAACTCACTGCTCTGGATATACAGAATCCTGAGGGGAGCGAGGGGGTGAGTGATGGTAATTGAGGGGAGCGAGGGGGTGAGTGATGGTAATTGAGGGGAGTGAGGGGGTGAGTGATGGTAATTGAGGGGAGTGAGGGGGTGAGTGATGGTAATTGAGGGGAGTGAGGGGGTGAGTGATGGTAATTGAGGGGAGTGAGGGGGTGAGTGATGGTAATTGAGGGGAGTGAGGGGGTGAGTGATGGTAATTGAGGGGAGTGAGGGGGTGAGTGATGGTAATTGAGGGGAGTGAGGGGGTGAGTGATGGTAATTGAGGGGAGTGAGGGGGTGAGTGATGGTAATTGAGGGGAGTGAGGGGGTGAGTGATGGTAATTGAGGGGAGTGAGGGGGTGAGTGATGGTAATTGAGGGGAGTGAGGGGGTGAGTGATGGTAATTGAGGGGAGTGAGGGGGTGAGTGATGGTAATTGAGGGGAGTGAGGGGGTGAGTGATGGTAATTGAGGAGAGTGAGGGGGTGAGTGATGGTAATTGAGGGGAGTGAGGGGGTAAATGCTGCGTCAGCGACTGTGGGAGGGGGAGGGTGGAATCGGTGAGTTATACCAAACCCTCGGATGAGTCTGGTGGACGAGGCTGGGATTGTGGATGTTATTGAACCTGTGTTGTTGTGGGACCCTCAGGCCCTGTCAGTCCCACAGATTGCCGGGGAGCCTGTGCCTGGGATTCAGTGAAGCGACTGCTGATCCTGAACACAAAACGCTGATGCCTTTTGACAGATGGCTCAATATCTCAGTGACATCACTGAGTACGAGAGACTGGGTAGGAAAAGCTGTGAACCGCTGGTAACCAAGTATGCAGTCAGACCCAGCGGCTCTGCCAGGAAGGGCTGGTTGTCTCGCTGGGATCGGTCTCTGCTGCTAATAACGTGGAGTCTCCCTCTCCTCAGATTGGAAACATTTGGAATTGCATGTTGCTCTCGTTCATCGAGTCTCATCGAAATCCCAGCGACAAAGCTTCCACATTGGACATGATCATTCGGCTGAGCAGATTGACTCCCAGTTATTTCCGACTCTTGCAGGTGAGTCGAACTTCTTTAATTGGAGTGGGGAAAGGTGCAGGGGAGGATACAGGATAACACGCAGTGAAATTCACACAGTGACACGCAGTGAAATTCACACAGTAACACGCAGTGAAATTCACACAGTGACACGCAGTGAAATTCACACAGTGACACGCAGTGAAATTCACACAGTGACACGCAGTGAAATTCACACAGTGACACGCAGTGAAATTCACACAGTGACACGCAGTGAAATTCACACAGTAACACGGAGTGAAATTCACACAGTAACACGGAGTGAAATTCACACAGTAACACGGAGTGAAATTCACACAGTAACACGGAGTGAAATTCACAATAAAATTGGCACTGGAACACACAGTGACATCGGCACAGTAATGCCATGAAATTAACACAGTAACATGCATGCACTCAAAGAATCTAAGGAGGAGATAGCACAGACACTATTACATATATATAAAAATCAATTAGAAAAGGGAATAGTGCGAGAGGACTGGCAGACAGCGAATGTGATTCTTATATTTAAAAAGGGAGATAGAACAAGTCCAGGGAACTATAGACCAATTAGCTTAACATCAGTGGTAGGAAAGATAATGGAATCCTTACTCAAAGATGTAACAGCAAAACATCTAGAAACCAAAAATAAAGAAGAATAGTCAGCACAGATTTCAAAAGGGAAGGTCATGCTTGACCAACTTTATTTAATTCTTTGAAGTAAGAGAAAGGGTAGACGATGGTAATGTAATAGATCTAATATATTTGGATTTTCAAAAGGCCTTCGATAAGGCACTGCATTGTAGATTCATGACTAAGGTCAGAGCATGTGGAGTCAGGGGACAAGTAGCAGAATGGATGGCAAGCTGGCTACAAAACAGAGTGTAGGGGTTAAAGGTAGTTACTCAGACCAGCAAAAGGAAGGAAGTGGTGTTCCACAGGGATCGGTGCTGGGCCCACTGTTGTTCACCATTTACATATACAATTTGGACTTGGGAATCCAAAGTACAATTTCAAAATTTGCAGACAACACCAAATTGGGGGGTATAGTTAATACAGAGGAGGATTGTGACAAAATACAGGAAGACGTTAATAAACTTGCAGAATGGGTGTGTAATTGGCAAATGAATTTCAATATAGATAAGTGTGAGGTATTACATTTTGGTAGGAAGAATAAGGGAGCCACATACTGCTTGGATAATAAGAGTCTAAATGGGGTAGAGGAGCAGAGGGATCTGGGGTTCAGATACACAAATCACTAAAAGTAGCGACGCAGGTTAATAAGGCCATAAAAAAGGCAAATCAAGCACTGGGTTCATTTCCAGAGGGATAAAATCAAAAAGCAGAGAAGTTATGTTAAACTTGTATAGAACCTTGGTTAGACCACACTTGGAGTATTGTGCACAGTTCTGGTCTCCATATTATAAAAAGGATATAGAGGCACTGGAGAAGGGGCAAAAAAGATTTATAAGGATGATACCAGAACAGAGGGGTTATATCTATCAGGAAAAATTGAACAGGCTGGGGCTCTTTTCTCCAGAAAAGAGAAGACTGAGGCAGTGCAACGAAGGTTCACTGGATCGATTCCTGGGATGAGAGGGTTGTCCTATGAGGAGAGATTGAGTAGAATGGGCCTATTCTCTCTGGAGTTTAGGAGAATGAGAGGTGATCTCATTGAAACATATAAGATTCTGAGGGGGCTTGACAGGGTAGATGGGGAGAGATTGTTTCCCCGACTGGAGAGTCTAGAACTAGGGGGCATAGTCTCAGGATAAGGGGTCGGCCATTTAAGACTGAGATGAGGAGGAATTTCTTCACTCAGAGGGCTGTGAATCTTTGGAATTCTCTACCCGAGGGCTGTGGATGCTGAGTCGTTGAATATATTCAAGGCTGAGATCGATAGATTTTTGGACTCTAGGGGAATCAAGGGATATGGGGATCGGGCGGGAAAGTGGAGTTGAGGTCGAAGATCAGCCACGATCTGATTGAATGGCGGAGCAGGCTCGAGGGGCCACATGGCCGACTCCTGCTCCTCTTTCTTATCTTCTTATGTTCTTAAGGCTGAGGGGTGACCTGATAGAGGTCTTTAAGATTATGAAAGGGTTTGATAGGGTAGATGTAGAGAAAATGTTTCCACTTGTGGGGGAGACCAGAACTAGGGGCCATAAATATAAGATAATCACTAATAAATCCAATAGGGAATTCAGGAGAAACTTCTTTACCCAGAGAGTGGTGAGAATGTGGAACTCGCTCCCACAAGGAGTAGTTGAGGGGAATAGTGTAGATACATTTAAGGGGAAGCTCGATAAACACATGAGGGAGAAAGGAATAGAAGGGTATGGTGATGGGGTGAGATGAGGTAGGGAGGGAGGAGGCTCGTGTGGAGCATAAACACCGGGATGGACCAGTTGGGCCGAATGGCCTGTTTCTGGGCTGTACATTCTATGTAACTCACAGTGACAATATCATGCAGGGATATTAACAGTTTCAATCCTACAAACAGATTCACTGATGAGGTTACATAAGGATAAGAAATTCCACTTTTCCTCCATTTCAATCCTTAAACTGGAGAATGGCTGGAATTTCATGAGATTAATCCTCAAATCCACTTTCACAAACAAGAGATTGTTCACTGTGAATCTTGCCAGTCAGTGACCCAGCATTGCATTTTATTCAATTTGTGTATCTATAAAAACATGGAGCCTGCAGACATTACAGGATGAGTGAGTAGGCAGTGCGTCTCTCAGTCCCTTACCCCTCTTTCTCCTCCCCCTCTCTCTCTCTCTCACTCTTACTCTTTCAACTCCTCTTTATCACCTCTCCTGATCTCTCTCTCTCTCTCTCCCACCTCTCTCCCTATCTCTTTCCATCTCTCTCTTTCACCTCCTCTCCCCTTTTATCTCCCTCTCACTCCATCCCTCTCAACTCTCTATCTCCCTCTCTCTCTCCCCCTCCCTTACACTCCTTTCTTCCCCTACTCTCCTCTCTCCCTCTCTTTCTCTCCATATCTCTTCTCTCCCTCCCTCTCTCTCTCTTTTTCCCATTCCTTTCTTTCCTCCCCGTCCCTCCCTCTCCTGTTCCTCCTTCCTTCACTTTTGCTCCCTCCCTCTCACCCCCCCCCATTCCTAAAGGAGCTGGCAGTTTCATGACAAGACAGACCCTCCAGACTCTGACATAAATGCTCCTGCTTCGTGTGTGAGCCTCGACAGTGAGTGTTTACAAACCAGCCCACCAGGAGGGGCATCCCTGCTGGGCCTGTTCCCAAGGCACTCATTTTCCATCAGGGAGTGACTGAACGGCAGAGGGTAGTGGATTGTAACAACCTAACTAGTGACTAATTCAGCCTAGACCAGGTACTCAATCACAAAAGGAGGCCATTTTGCCCATCCTGCCTGTGACATTTTCTGAAAAGCTCTCCACTTATTCCCATTCCGTGACCTTTCCCCTTTCCCCAATCCTTATGCTGGTCAGGAACACCCCTGGCAGGTCAATTCATCACCAGGTCACGAGAGGAGCTCACAGGAACAGGCTTGGCTGAGAATCGGAGACTCACCGAGCTCACGTGAAGAACGGCCCCTTAATTAACTCAAGTTGCTGCTTCCTACAGCACTGTCCCCATTGGAGGAACGGCAAAGGGAGAGTAAATAAGAACCATCCATGGAGTGTTAGTAAATCTGACAGGGGGGAGGCACTGATCAGGGAGGGGACACTGACGGAGGGAGGGGACACTGACCGAGGGAGGGGACACTGACGGAGGGAGGGGACACTGACGGAGGGAGGGGACACTGACGGAGGGAGGGGACACTGACCGAGGGAGGGGACACTGACGGAGGGAGGGGACACTGACGGAGGGAGGGGACACTGACCGAGGGAGGGGACACTGACCGAGGGAGGGGACACTGACCGAGGGAGGGGACACTGACGGAGGGAGGGGACACTGACGGAGGGAGGGGACACTGACCGAGGGAGGGGACACTGACGGAGGGAGGGGACACTGACGGAGGGAGGGGACACTGACCGAGGGAGGGGACACTGACGGAGGGAGGGGACACTGACCGAGGGAGGGGACACTGACCGAGGGAGGGGACACTGACCGAGGGAGGGGACACTGGCCGAGAGAGGGGACACTGGCCGAGAGAGGGGACAAGGCACTGATCAGGGAGGGGACACTGATGGAGGGAGGGGAAGAGGCTCATTCTGTCTGTTCTCCTGGTTTTTTAAAATTCGTTCATGGGATGTGGGCGTCGCTGGCAAGGCCGGCATTTATTGCCCATCCCTAATTGCCCTTGAGAAGGTGGTGGTGAGCCGCCTTCTTGAACCGCTGCAGTCCGTGTGGTGAAGGTGCTCCCACAGTGCTGTTAGGAAGGAAGTTCCAGAATTTTGACCCAGCGATTATGAAGGAACGGCGATATATTTCCAAGTCGGGATGGTGTGTGACTTGGAGGGGAACGTGCAGGTGGTGTTGTTCCCATGTGTCTGCTGCTCTTGTCCTTCTAGGTGGTAGAGGTCGCGGGTTTGGGAGGTGCTGTCGAAGAAGCCTTGGCAAGTTGCTGCAGTGCATCCTGTGGATGGTACACACTGCAGCCACAGTGCGCCGGTGGTGAAGGGAGTGAATGTTTAGGGTGGTGGATGGGGTGCCAATCAAGCGGGCTGCTTTATCTTGGATGGTGTCGAGCTTCTTGAGTGTTGTTGGAGCTGCACTCATCCAGGCAAGTGGAGAGTATTCCATTACACTCCTGACTTGTACCTTGCAGATGGTGGAAAGGCTTTGGGGAGTCAGGAGGTGAGTCACTCGCCGCAGAATACCCAGCCTCTGACCTGCTCTCGGAGCCACAGTATTTATATGGCTGGTCCAGTTAGGTTTCTGGTCAATGGTGACCCCCAGGATGTTGATGGTGGGGGATTTGGCGATGGTAATGCCGTTGAATGTCAAGGGGAGGTGGTTAGACTCTCTCTTTGATAGTGATTGAGCATTGAGGGAAGATCTGGATTACAGAACCTGGAGATCAAGCTCTGGGCACCAGCATTTCCTTCTGTTTTTCCCAGGAACTTTGGTGGGATTGATACCAAGTAGTGAGCCTAGCTCCAAGAGGGATAACAGGTTAAAGCACAGGAATCAGTAACAGTGATGCAGTTTGCATTGGGATGTTGGCTTTAATGTTTAATTTTGTCTCTTATATAACAGCCCCTGATTCTAATCCATTGGGAGTGGGAATCAGTGAAGTAAAAGGAGGAGAACACCAGGCTGTCACTCGAGGGTAGGTCAAAGAGTCTCTGCATGGGATTGGTGCTCTGAACCTGTTAAAAGGAAAAATTTCACTTCCCTCTCCCCATCAGTGCCTCTTCCCCTCCCTCCGCCAGTGTCCCCTCCCTCCGCCGGTGTCCCCTCCCTCCGCCGGTGTCCCCTCCCTCCGCCGGTGTCCCCTCCCTCCGCCGGTGTCCCCTCCCTCCGCCGGTGTCCCCTCCCTGATCAGTGCCTCTTCCCCTCCCTCCGCCAGTGCCCCCTCCCTCCGCCAGTGTCCCCTCCCTCCGCCAGTGTCCCCTCCCTCCGCCGGTGTCCCCTCCCTCCGCCAGTGTCCCCTCCCTGATCAGTGCCTCTTCCCCTCCCTCCGCCAGTGACCCTCCCTCCGCCAGTATCCCCTCCCTCCGCCGGTGTCCCCTCCCTCCGCCAGTGTCCCCTCACTCCACCAGTGTCCCCTCCCTGATCAGTGCCTCTTTCCGTCCCTCTGCCAGTGTCCCCTCCCTCGGTCAGTGTCCCCTCCCTCCGTAACTGTCCCCTCCCTCGGTCAGTGTCCCCTCCCTCCGTAACTGTCCACTCCCTCGGTCAGTGTCCCCTCCCTCCACCAGCGTCCCCTCCCTCCGTCAGTGTCCCCTCCTTCAGTCAGTGTCCCCTCCCTCCGCCAGTGTCCCCTCCCTCGGTCAGCGTCCCCTCCCTCCGTCAGTGTCCCCTCCTTCAGTCAGTGTCCCCTCCCTCCGCCAGTGTCCCCTCCCTCGGTCAGTGTCCCCTCCTTCAGTCAGTGTCCCCTCCCTCCGCCAGTGTCCCCTCCTTCAGTCAGTGTCCCCTCCTTCAGTCAGTGTCCCCTCCCTCCGCCAGTGTCCCCTCCCTCGGTCAGTGTCCCCTCCCTCCGTCAGTGTCCCCTCCCTCGGTCAGCGTCCCCTCCCTCCGTCAGTGTCCCCTCCTTCAGTCAGTGTCCCCTCCCTCCGCCAGTGTCTCCTCCCTCGGTCAGTGTCCCCTCCCTCGGTCAGTGTCCCCTCCCTCTGTCATTGCCCCCTCCCTCGGTCAGTGTCCCCTCCCTCGGTCAGTGTCCCCTCCCTCGGTCAGTGTCCTCCGTCAGTGTCCCCTCCCTCCGTCAGTGTCCCCTCCCTCCGTCAGTGTCCCCTCCCTCGGTCAGTGTCCCCTCTCTCGGTCAGTGTCCCCTCTCTCGGCCAGTGTCCCCTCTCTTGGTCAGTGTCCTCCGTCAGTGTCCCCTCCCTCCGTCAGTATCCCCTCCCTTGGTCAGTGTCCCCTCCCTCGGTCAGTGTCCCCTCCCTCCGTCATTGCCCCCTCCCTCGGTCAGTGTCCCCTCCCTCGGTCAGTGTCCCCTCCCTCGGTCAGTGTCCTCCGTCAGTGTCCCCTCCCTCCGTCAGTGTCCCCTCCCTCCGTCAGTGTCCCCTCCCTCGGTCAGTGTCCCCTCCCTCGGTCAGTGTCCCCTCCCTCCGTCAGTGTCCCCTCCCTCGGTCAGCGTCCCCTCCCTCCGTCAGTGTCCCCTCCTTCAGTCAGTGTCCCCTCCCTCCGCCAGTGTCTCCTCCCTCGGTCAGTGTCCCCTCCCTCGGTCAGTGTCCCCTCCCTCCGTCATTGCCCCCTCCCTCGGTCAGTGTCCCCTCCCTCGGTCAGTGTCCCCTCCCTCGGTCAGTGTCCTCCGTCAGTGTCCCCTCCCTCCGTCAGTGTCCCCTCCCTCCGTCAGTGTCCCCTCCCTCCGTCAGTGTCCCCTCCCTCGGTCAGTGTCCCCTCTCTCGGTCAGTGTCCCCTCTCTCGGCCAGTGTCCCCTCTCTTGGTCAGTGTCCTCCGTCAGTGTCCCCTCCCTCGGTCAGTGTCCCCTCCCTCGGTCAGTGTCCTCCGTCAGTGTCCCCTCCCTCCGTCAGTGTCCCCTCCCTCCATCAGTGTCCCCTCCCTCCGTCAGTGTCCCCTCCCTCGGTCAGTGTCCCCTCTCTCGGTCAGTGTCCCCTCCCTCCGTCAGTGTCCCCTCCCTCGGTCAGCGTCCCCTCCCTCCGTCAGTGTCCCCTCCCTCGGTCAGTGTCCCCTCTCTCGGTCAGTGTCCCCTCCCTCCGTCAGTGTCCCCTCCCTCCATCAGTGTCCCCTCCCTCCGTCAGTGTCCCCTCCCTCGGTCAGTGTCCCCTCTCTCGGTCAGTGTCCCCTCCCTCCGTCAGTGTCCCCTCCCTCCATCAGTGTCCCCTCCCTCCGTCAGTGTCCCCTCTCTCGGTCAGTGTCCCCTCCCTCCGTCAGTGTCCCCTCCCTCGGTCAGCGTCCCCTCCCTCCGTCAGTGTCCCCTCCTTCAGTCAGTGTCCCCTCCCTCCGCCAGTGTCTCCTCCCTCGGTCAGTGTCCCCTCCCTCGGTCAGTGTCCCCTCCCTCCGTCATTGCCCCCTCCCTCGGTCAGTGTCCCCTCCCTCGGTCAGTGTCCCCTCCCTCGGTCAGTGTCCTCCGTCAGTGTCCCCTCCCTCCGTCAGTGTCCCCTCCCTCCGTCAGTGTCCCCTCCCTCCGTCAGTGTCCCCTCCCTCGGTCAGTGTCCCCTCCCTCGGTCAGTGTCCCCTCTCTCGGTCAGTGTCCCCTCTCTCGGCCAGTGTCCCCTCTCTTGGTCAGTGTCCTCCGTCAGTGTCCCCTCCCTCCGTCAGTATCCCCTCCCTTGGTCAGTGTCCCTTCCCTCGGTCAGTGTCCCCTCCCTCCGTCAGTGTCCCCTCCCTCGGTCAGCGTCCCCTCCCTCCGTCAGTGTCCCCTCCTTCAGTCAGTGTCCCCTCCCTCCGCCAGTGTCTCCTCCCTCGGTCAGTGTCCCCTCCCTCGGTCAGTGTCCCCTCCCTCCGTCATTGCCCCCTCCCTCGGTCAGTGTCCCCTCCCTCGGTCAGTGTCCCCTCCCTCGGTCAGTGTCCTCCGTCAGTGTCCCCTCCCTCCGTCAGTGTCCCTTCCCTCCGTCAGTGTCCCCTCCCTCCGTCAGTGTCCCCTCCCTCGGTCAGTGTCCCCTCTCTCGGTCAGTGTCCCCTCTCTCGGCCAGTGTCCCCTCTCTTGGTCAGTGTCCTCCGTCAGTGTCCCCTCCCTCCGTCAGTATCCCCTCCCTTGGTCAGTGTCCCCTCCCTCGGTCAGTGTCCCCTCTCTCGGCCAGTGTCCTCCGTCAGTGTCCCCTCTCTCCGTCAGTGTCCCCTCCCTCCGTCAGTGTCCCCTCTCTTGGCCAGTGTCCTCCGTCAGTGTCCCCTCCCTCGGTCCGTGTCCCCTCCCTCGGTCAGTGTCCCCTCCCTCGGCCAGTGTCCCCTCCCTCGGTCAGTGTCCCCTCCCTCGGCCAGTGTCCCCTCCCTCGGTCAGAGCCCCTCAGTATTTACACAGCCTCAGGATGTCCCAAAGCACTGCACAGCCAATGAAATACTTTTGAAGTAAAGTTTCGTTGTAACGTAGAGAAATGTTGCAGTGCAGAGTGTAGAAGAACATTCCAGAAGCAGCGTCAAGTATACCTTGGAATGCGATATCACCCTAATGAAACTACTATACAGGGCGACCTCCATGATAAACAGCAACAGCAGCGGATATAAACCGAGCTCTAGAACCAAATCGGAGTAAAGCTCTGTAGTTCTGCCACATTCCCGTTGAAAATAACCAGGCAACTAACGGGAGGAGGCCCCATGAACATCCCCATCTGTAACCATGGCGGATCCCAGCAGGTGAGTGTGAGAGACAAGACTGAGTGGATGATTCTAGGCAGCCTCTTCCCAAGGAGGCCCACCTCAGAAACCAGTGTCCAGCCCAATTCAGATCACTTCATGGCTGAAACCATTGGACACAACAACGGCTCATCTGTAGTGTTGGAGATGTGAGTGCCCGAGTTAGTGAATGCCCCAGCCAAGCTGTTCCAGTATGGTTCTGACACGAGCATCTGCCCCACAATCTGGAGATTGCCCAGGTATGTTCTAACCACAAAAAACAGGATAAATCCAACCCGGCCAAAATACTGCCCTTTCAGCCTCCTCCCGACCATCGTCAATAGTGACACCAATAACCTGCTCATCGAGACACTGAGATAATCCATCGACACCAATAACCTGCTCATCGAGACACTGAGATAATCCATCGACACCAATAACCTGCTCATCGAGACACTGAGATAATTCAGTGACACCAATAACCTGCTCATCGAGACACTGAGATAATCCATCGACACCAATAACCTGCTCATCGAGACACTGAGATAATCCATCGACACCAATAACCTGCTCATCGAGACACTGAGATAATTCAGTGACACCAATAACCTGCTCATCGAGACACTGAGATAATTCAGTGACACCAATAACCTGCTCATCGAGACACTGAGATAATTCAGTGACACCAATAACCTGCTCATCGAGACACTGAGATAATCCATCGACACCAATAACCTGCTCATCGAGACACTGAGATAATCCATCGACACCAATAACCTGCTCATCGAGACACTGAGATAATTCAGTGACACCAATAACCTGCTCATCGAGACACTGAGATAATTCAGTGACACCAATAACCTGCTCATCGAGACACTGAGATAATTCAGTGACACCAATAACCTGCTCATCGAGACACTGAGATAATTCAGTGACACCAATAACCTGCTCATCGAGACACTGAGATAATTCAGTGACACCAATAACCTGCTCATCGAGACACTGAGATAATTCAGTGACACCAATAACCTGCTCATCGAGACACTGAGATAATTCAGTGACACCAATAACCTGCTCATCGAGACACTGAGATAATCCATCGACACCAATAACCTGCTCATCGAGACACTGAGATAATCCATCGACACCAATAACCTGCTCATCGAGACACTGAGATAATCCATCGACACCAATAACCTGCTCATCGAGACACTGAGATAATCCATCGACACCAATAACCTGCTCATCGAGACACTGAGATAATTCAGTGCGATGAAAGGGACCCGGACCAGGAAAATTTGGCAAATCAAATAGCGGACAAAGGGTAGGAGAAATTTAAATATGAGATGGAGAAGTTACAGGCTAAATACATTCCTACAGAATGTATAGAAGCTGTGCCAAAGGCTGGTGTTTGTGGATAAATAGGATAAAGAGTCTTAAACAAGATGTGGAGATGCCGGTGATGGACTGGGGTGGACAAATGTAAGGAATCTTACAACACCAGGTTATAGTCCAACAATTTTATTTTAAAATCACAAGCTTTCGGAGATTATCCCCTTCACCTGACGAAGGGGATAATCTCCGAAAGCTTGTGATTTTAAAATAAAATTGTTGGACTATAACCTGGTGTTGTAAGATTCCTTACATTAGCCTTAAACAAGAGGCAGATGGTGAAAAGGGGAAATAATACATAAGGAAATAGACAGGGAGGTAAGAGAATATGAAAAACTGATGGTCAAAGGAAGGATACGGCCACCTTGTACTTGAAAGGAAAGTAATGACAGAGATGCTTAATGAGAATCTCTCCTCAGTATTACAGGGGAAGGTGATGGTGGGACAGTCGGAGTATCTGGTGAGGGTGCAAGAGACACGACTGGAGAGAAATATATAAAAACAAACTATCTTAAAAAAAAAAGTTGATGGGACTGAAAGTTGAAAGATCAGCAGATCCGGGTGGTATTATCCCAGAATACTGAGGGAGGTTTGGGGACAGGGGAAAGATGGCAGAGGTACTAACCATAGTTATCCAAAAATCTTTGGCAATAGGAATTGTGCCAAAGGACTGGAGATTGGGGAATGTTCCTCCCAATCAGGAACGGGGAGAGGGATTAATGGAGAATTACAGGCAGTCAGTCTCATTTACTGATGGTTTTCTGATTTGAACAGATGCAGCTTGCGGGGGAGGCAGTGATCCACAGTACTGACCGACTCATCAACCTGTCTGCACTGCTCCTAGCTGCTGTGGGTATTGGTCTGTCCTTCTATAGCACCAGGAGGATGACTGAGAAAGGGGACTCTCCGTCAAGGAGCTGAAACCACGGCGACCCTTGGAATAGGGGCATCGGAGAAGAGGAACAAACGATGAGAAAGTGGATGAAGGACAGATTGGCAGGCGACCCGGACCCGGTACATAAAGTGGCCCCTCTCTGCACCCATCACAATAGTCAAGGCCACGTTAAGAGGAGTAGTTGATCCAATGAATGACAGATTCCCACTCCCCCCTGAATGGGGTCAATGGGGCAGTGAGAGTCTCCGTAACGGCCTCATTCAATCTGTTGGTAAATTACTATTCCCACTGGGAGAGAATGGGCAGAAAGTTGACTGAGGTCCAGTACAAGGTGTCACTGTGATTAAGTAGCAAGTTACATATGGTACATCTCAACAAAGTTTCACTGACAGCAAGTGTGATCATTGTACACGCAAGAAGTGCTTAGTGTCGATCGTAACACAAGACCCTGTTAACTGTGTCCCCCATTGATCGTAACTCGAGGCCACGCTGACCCGTGTCCCCCATTGATCGTAACTCAAGGCCACGCTGACCCGTGTCCCCCATTGATCGTAACTTGAGGCCACGCTGACCCGTGTCTCCCATTGATCGTAACTCAAGGCCACGCTGACCCGTGTCCCCCATTGATCGTAACTTGAGGCCACGCTGACCCGTGTCTCCCATTGATCGTAACTCGAGGCCACGCTGACCCGTGTCCCCCATTGATCGTAACTCGAGGCCACGCTGACCCGTGTCTCCCATTGATCGTAACTCGAGGCCACGCTGACCCGTGTCCCCCATTGATCGTAACTCGAGGCCACGCTGACCCGTGTCCCCCATTGATCGTAACTCGAGGCCACGCTGACCCGTGTCTCCCATTGATCGTAACTCGAGGCCACGCTGACCCGTGTCCCCCATTGATCGTAACTCGAGGCCACGCTGACCCGTGTCTCCCATTGATCGTAACTCGAGGCCACGCTGACCCGTGTCTCCCATTGATCGTAACTCGAGGCCACGCTGACCCGTGTCCCCCATTGATCGTAACTCGAGGCCACGCTGACCCGTGTCTCCCATTGATCGTAACTCGAGGCCACGCTGACCCATGTCCCCCATTGATCGTAACTCAAGGCCACGCTAACCCGTGTCCCCCATTGATCGTAACTCGAGGCCACGCTGACCCGTGTCCCCCATTGATCGTAACTCGAGGCCACGCTGACCCGTGTCCCCCATTGATCGTAACTCGAGGCCACGCTGACCCGTGTCTCTCATTGATCGTAACTCGAGGCCACGCTGACCCGTGTCCCCCATTGATCGTAACTCGAGGCCACGCTGACCCGTGTCTCCCATTGATCGTAACTCAAGGCCACGCTGACCCGTGTCCCCCATTGATCGTAACTCGAGGCCACGCTGACCCGTGTCTCCCATTGATCGTAACTCGAGGCCACGCTGACCCGTGTCCCCCATTGATCGTAACTCGAGGCCACGCTGACCCGTGTCTCCCATTGATCGTAACTCGAGGCCACGCTGACCCGTGTACCCACCAGATTTCTGGGATGCAGGCCTGGGGGCTGGAGTCTGGACGTCCCTCTTTAATGATCGTGTCTTGGCTTTATATATTTTATAATATTTAGGAATGTTTTAGAATCTAAAGGGCAAAGCGAGGAGAATGGGCCTGTTAGCAGTGAGGTTGCTAACTCTCCAGGAATTGAAGGTTAATCCCCTGGACACAGCAGTGACGAACCCGGGAGAAAATCTTGGGGCAATAAAAAAATGTGTATTTTTTTTCATTTTCTTTGAGCACTTTTGTTTGTTAGTTATAAAAATATTGGAGACGGGGAAAAAGGCTCTTTGACCTGGCAGGGCGGTTGGAGAAAGGAGATCATGTGACGAAGCCTCCAGGAATACTTCCAACCAGAGTTGGCGACCCCAGTTATCAGACAGATTGAACTGGTTGAAACTGGCTGCTCCTTCAGGCTCGGTCAGAATAAAAATTCCCGTCGAACAGCCCAGGACTGATAAACGTGCCCTTGTTTATGTCACAGTTTGAAAATTGTACTAGTTTGCCTCACACTCGGGACAGGCCTGCAGGCAATTTACACAAAAAGCCTGTAACACATCCGTCAACAAAGCCATGTGGATATTTGTATATAGTTAATAGAGAGTGAGCAGAGTGCATGGCAGTGAGCTGGCCTGGGTGTGACTGAGTGTGATTGAGTGTGATTGGGTGTGATCGAGTGTGATTGGGTGTGACTGGGTGTGATCGAGTGTGACTGGGTGTGATTGGGTGTGACTGGGTGTGATTGAGTGTGACTGGGTGTGATCGAGTGTGATTGGGTGTGACTGGGTGTGATTGGGTGTGACTGGGTGTGATTGAGTGTGACTGGGTGTGATCGAGTGTGATTGGGTGTGACTGGGTGTGATTGGGTGTGATTGGGTGTGACTGGGTGTGATCGAGTGTGATCGAGTGTGATTGGGTGTGATCGAGTGTGACTGGGTGTGATCGAGTGTGACTGGGTGTGATTGGGTGTGATCGAGTGTGATTGGGTGTGACTGGGTGTGATTGGGTGTGACTGGGTGTGATCGAGTGTGACTGGGTGTGATTGGGTGTGATCGAGTGTGATTGGGTGTGACTGGGTGTGATTGGGTGTGACTGGGTGTGATCGAGTGTGATTGGGTGTGATCGAGTGTGATTGGGTGTGATCGAGTGTGATTGGGTGTGACTGGGTGTGATCAAGTGTGATCGAGTGTGACTGGGTGTGATCGAGTGTGACTGGGTGTGATCGAGTGTGATTGGTTGTGATCGAGTGTGACTGGGTGTGATCGAGTGTGATCGAGTGTGATTGGGTGTGATCGAGTGTGACTGGGTGTGATCGAGTGTGATTGGGTGTGATCGAGTGTGACTGGGTGTGATCGAGTGTGATTGGGTGTGATCGAGTGTGATCGGGTGTGATCGAGTGTGACTGGGTGTGATCGAGTGTGATTGGGTGTGATCGAGTGTGACTGGATGTGATCGAGTGTGATTGGGTGTGATTGGGTGTGACTGGGTGTGATCGAGTGTGATTGGGTGTGATTGAGTGTGACTGGGTGTGATCGAGTGTGACTGGGTGTGATTGAGTATGATTGGGTGTGATCGAGTGTGACTGGGTGTGATCGAGTGTGACTGCGTGTGATCGAGTGTGACTGGGTGTGATTGAGTGTGATTGGGTGTGATCGAGTGTGACTGGGTGTGATCGAGTGATTGGGTGTGATCGAGTGTGACAGCGTGTGATCGAGTGTGATCGAGTGTGACTGCGTGTGATCGAGTGTGACTGGGTGTGATCGAGTGTGACTGCGTGTGACTAGGTGTGAAAGGGTGTGATCGGGTGTGATCGAGTGTGACTGTGTGTGATCGAGTGTGACTGCGTGTGACTGCGTGTGATCGAGTGTGACTGGGTGTGATCGAGTGTGACTGCGTGTGACTGCGTGTGACTAGGTGTGAATGGGTGTGATCGGGTGTGATCGAGTGTGATCGAGTGTGACTGGGTGTGATCGAGTGTGACTGCGTGTGATCGAGTGATTGGGTGTGATCGAGTGTGACTGCGTGTGATCGAGTGTGACTGCGTGTGATCGAGTGTGACTGCGTGTGATCGAGTGTGACTGGGTGTGATCGAGTGTGACTGGGTGTGATCGAGTGTGACTGGGTGTGACTAGGTGTGAAAGGGTGTGATCGGGTGTGATCGAGTGTGACTGTGTGTGATCGAGTGTGATCAAGTGTGATCGAGTGTGACTGCGTGTGACTGGGTGTGATCGAGTGTGACTGGGTGTGATCGAGTGTGCCTGCGTGTGACTGGGTGTGATCGAGTGTGACTGCGTGTGACTGGGTGTGAATGGGTGTGATCGGGTGTGATCGAGTGTGACTGCGTGTGATTGGGTGTGATCGAGCGTGACTGGGTGTGATCGAGTGTGCCTGCGTGTGACTGGGTGTGATCGAGTGTGACTGCGTGTGACTGGGTGTGAATGGGTGTGATCGGGTGTGATCGAGTGTGACTGCGTGTGATTGGGTGTGATCGAGTGTGACTGCGTGTGACTGGGTGTGAATGGGTGTGATCGGGTGTGATCGAGTGTGACTGCGTGTGATTGGGTGTGATCGAGCGTGACTGGGTGTGATCGAGTGTGCCTGCGTGTGACTGGGTGTGATCGAGTGTGACTGCGTGTGACTGGGTGTGAATGGGTGTGATCGGGTGTGATCGAGTGTGACTGCGTGTGATTGGGTGTGATCGAGTGTGACTGCGTGTGACTGGGTGTGAAAGGGTGTGATCGGGTGTGATCGAGTGTGACTGTGTGTGATCGAGTGTGATCGAGTGTGACTGCGTGTGACTGCGTGTGATCGAGTGTGACTGCGTGTGACTGGGTGTGAATGGGTGTGATCGGGTGTGATCGAGTGTGACTGCGTGTGATTGGGTGCCGTGTCCGTGACTGGAACCTGTAGTGCTGCACCTCTGCCAGTGGGTGACGCCAGTGAGCAGGTGCACCCGCTGGCGCCCCCTACAGGCGGGCAGGGGTTGTGGACAATATTTGCCAACTTCTCTGGATTGGCCCTGGTTGAAGAGCAGGCGGTGCCCCCGCCCCCGGCCTTCGCCCCCCGCCCCCGGCCTTCGCCCCCTCCCCTCACCCTCACCCCCTTCCCCATCACCTCACCCCCCATCACCTCACCCCCTCCCCCTCATTCTCCCCACCTCCATAATCTCAACCCCTACCCCCTTACCCTCCTCATCACCTCACCCCTCACCCTCCGCCCATCACCTCACCCCCTCTCCCTCACCCTCCCCTCACCCACTCCCTTCACCTTCCTCATCTCCCTCCCCCACTCCCCATCACCTCTCCTCCCTTCCCATCACCGCATCACCCCCTCCCCTCCTCTCACCCTCCCCCTCCCCCTCCCCTCCCCCTCCATCTCCTCCTCACCTCTTCCCCCTCCCACCGCACCCCCTCCCCCCTTCACCCCATCACCCCCCCAGTGCGAGGAATGAAAGTGAACAGAAAACTGGCCTCCTTGTTGCTGAAGTTAAAAGTTGAATTATGGAAACATTGAATGTTTTGCCTCTGGACCCTGGATGTTGGTGAGTTTTGCTCTCACTCACACGTTCCCCCATCTTCTTGTTGCCATTGTGTTCAGTTATTTGGTTTGACAGATTCTCAGACCCGAGTCTGGACAACTGCCAGCAACAGCGAGATGCGAGTTACATAAGAGCTGACATTAAAAGCTTTGTGAAAGATTTGCATTTATATAAGTACAGGCCTTAGGCCTGGAGCTGCCCTACTTTCGCTTCACAGAACATCATGTTTCAAGCAGATGTGACAGTCAGATTGTGCCTAAGGGTGAACACACTGCACTCAACACTGGAGTGCTGCTCAGGCCTGCTGAGTCAGGGCTCTCATCGCCCGGTGCCTCTCGGAGGGACCCCTTGATTTATTGTCTAAATTACCAACAAGTTTCTCAACATGGACAAAGAAACTTGTCAGCAAAACACACCTCCCGAGCTACTGAAACACACATTGGGTTCCTGTAACTTCAGTCTCTGGAAGCCCAGCTCTGCTGGGATCATGTCGCAGTTTTCAATGGACACTGAGCACAGGCCCCCTCCCTTAGTCTGAAATTCACTTTTGTTGGTTCTTTGTGGCAGAACAGACCTCAGTCACGGGAGGCAGGAGTCCCAGAATCAACCAGACAGTCCGGGAATCAACCAGACAGTCCGGGAATCAACCAGACAGTCCGGGAAACAATCAGACAGTCCGGGAATCAATCAGAGAGTTCTGGAATCACTCAGACAGTCTGGAATTAATCAGACAGTCTGGAATTAATCAGACAGTCCGGAATCACTCAGACAGTCTGGAAGCACTCAGACAGTCTGGAATTAATCAGACAGTCTGGAATCACTCAGACAGTCTGGAATTAATCAGACAGTCCGGAATCATTCAGACAGTCTGGAATTAATCAGACAGTCTGGAATCACTCAGACAGTCTGGAATCACTCAGACAGTCCGGAATCACTCAGACAGTCTGGAATCATTCAGACAGTCTGGAATTAATCAGACAGTCCGGAATCACTCAGACAGTCTGGAATTAATCAGACAGTCTGGAATTAATCAGACAGTCTGGAATTAATCAGACAGTCTGGAATCATTCAGACAGTCTGGAATTAATCAGACAGTCTGGAATCATTCAGACAGTCTGGAATTAATCAGACAGTCCGGAATCACTCAGACAGTCTGGAATTAATCAGACAGTCTGGAATCATTCAGACAGTCTGGAATTAATCAGACAGTCCGGAATCACTCAGACAGTCTGGAATCACTCAGACAGTCCGGAATCACTCAGACAGTCCGGAATCACTCAGACAGTCTGGAATCATTCAGACAGTCTGGAATTAATCAGACAGTCCGGAATCACTGACAGTCTGGAATTAATCAGACAGTCTGGAATTAATCAGACAGTCTGGAATTAATCAGACAGTCTGGAATCATTCAGACAGTCTGGAATTAATCAGACAGTCCGGAATCACTCAGACAGTCTGGAATTAATCAGACAGTCTGGAATCATTCAGACAGTCTGGAATTAATCAGACAGTCTGGAATTAATCAGACAGTCTGGAATCATTCAGACAGTCTGGAATTAATCAGACAGTCTGGAATTAATCAGACAGTCTGGAATCATTCAGACAGTCTGGAATTAATCAGACAGTCTGGAATTAATCAGACAGTCCGGAATCATTCAGACAGTCTGGAATTAATCAGACAGTCCGGAATCACTCAGACAGTCTGGAATTAATCAGACAGTCTGGAATTAATCAGACAGTCTGGAATTAATCAGACAGTCCGGAATCATTCAGATAGTCTGGAATTAATCAGACAGTCCGGAATCACTCAGACAGTCTGGAATCACTCAGACAGTCTGGAATTAATCAGACAGTCTGGAATTAATCAGACAGTCCGGAATCATTCAGACAGTCTGGAATTAATCAGACAGTCCGGAATCACTCAGACAGTCTGGAATCACTCAGACAGTCTGGAATCAATCAGACAGTCCGGAATCACTCAGACAGTCCGGAATCACTCAGACAGTCTGGAATTAATCAGACAGTCTGGAATTAATCAGACAGTCCGGAATCACTCAGACAGTCTGGAAGCACTCAGACAGTCTGGAATGAATCAGACAGTCCGGAATCACTCAGACAGTCTGGAATCAATCAGACAGTCCGGAATCATTCAGACAGTCTGGAATTAATCAGACAGTCCGGAATCACTCAGACAGTCTGGAATCACTCAGACAGTCCGGAATCACTCAGACAGTCCGGAATCACTCAGACAGTCTGGAATTAATCAGACAGTCCGGAATTAATCAGACAGTCCGGAATCACTCAGACAGTCCGGAATCACTCAGACAGTCTGGAATTAATCAGACAGTCCAGAATTAATCAGACAGTCCGGAATCACTCAGACAGTCTGGAATCACTCAGACAGTCTGGAATTAATCAGACAGTCCGGAATCACTCAGACAGTCTGGAATTAATCAGACAGTCTGGAATCACTCAGACAGTCTGGAATTAATCAGACAGTCCGGAATCATTCAGACAGTCTGGAATTAATCAGACAGTCCGGAATCACTCAGACAGTCTGGAATCACTCAGACAGTCCGGAATCACTCAGACAGTCTGGAATTAATCAGACAGTCCGGAATCACTCAGACAGTCTGGAATTAATCAGACAGTCCGGAATCACTCAGACAGTCTGGAATCACTCAGACAGTCTGGAATTAATCAGACAGTCTGGAATTAATCAGACAGTCCGGAATCATTCAGACAGTCTGAAATTAATCAGACAGTCCGGAATCATTCAGACAGTCTTGAATCACTCAGACAGTCCGGAATCACTCAGACAGTCTGGAAGCACTCAGACAGTCTGGAATTAATCAGACAGTCTGGAATCACTCAGACAGTCTGGAATTAATCAGACAGTCCGGAATCATTCAGGCAGTCTGGAATTAATGAGACAGTCCGGAATCACTCAGACAGTCGGGAATCACTCAGACAGTCCGGAATCACTCAGACAGTCCGGAATCACTCAGACAGTCTGGAATTAATCAGACAGTCCGGAATCATTCAGACAGTCTGGAATTAATCAGACAGTCCGGAATCACTCAGACAGTCCGGAATCACTCAGACAGTCCGGAATCACTCAGACAGTCTGGAATTAATCAGACAGTCCGGATTCATTCAGACAGTCTGGAATTAATCAGACAGTCCGGAATTAATCAGACAGTCCGGAATCACTCAGACAGTCCGGAATCACTCAGACAGTCTGGAATTAATCAGACAGTCCGGAATTAATCAGACAGTCCGGAATCACTCAGACAGTCTGGAATCACTCAGACAGTCTGGAATTAATCAGACAGTCCGGAATCACTCAGACAGTCTGGAATTAATCAGACAGTCTGGAATTAATCAGACAGTCTGGAATTAATCAGACAGTCCGGAATCATTCAGACAGTCTGGAATTAATCAGACAGTCCGGAATCACTCAGACAGTCTGGAATCACTCAGACAGTCCGGAATCACTCAGACAGTCTGGAATTAATCAGACAGTCCGGAATCACTCAGACAGTCTGGAATCACTCAGACAGTCTGGAATTAATCAGACAGTCTGGAATTAATCAGACAGTCCGGAATCATTCAGACAGTCTGAAATTAATCAGACAGTCCGGAATCACTCAGACAGTCTTGAATCACTCAGACAGTCCGGAATCACTCAGACAGTCTGGAATTAATCAGACAGTCTGGAATTAATCAGACAGTCTGGAATTAATCAGACAGTCCGGAATCACTCAGACAGTCTGGAAGCACTCAGACAGTCTGGAATTAATCAGACAGTCTGGAATCACTCAGACAGTCTGGAATTAATCAGACAGTCCGGAATCATTCAGGCAGTCTGGAATTAATGAGACAGTCCGGAATCACTCAGACAGTCGGGAATCACTCAGACAGTCCGGAATCACTCAGACAGTCCGGAATCACTCAGACAGTCTGGAATTAATCAGACAGTCCGGAATCATTCAGACAGTCTGGAATTAATCAGACAGTCCGGAATCACTCAGACAGTCCGGAATCACTCAGACAGTCTGGAATTAATCAGACAGTCTGGAATTAATCAGACAGTCCGGAATCACTCAGACAGTCTGGAATCACTCAGACAGTCTGGAATTAATCAGACAGTCCGGAATCACTCTGACAGTCTGGAATTAATCAGACAGTCTGGAATCACTCAGACAGTCTGGAATTAATCAGACAGTCCGGAATCATTCAGACAGTCTGGAATTAATCAGACAGTCCGGAATCACTCAGACAGTCTGGAATTAATCAGACAGTCCGGAATCACTCAGACAGTCCGGAATCACTCAGACAGTCTGGAATTAATCAGACAGTCTGGAATTAATCAGACAGTCTGGAATTAATCAGACAGTCTGGAATTAGCACCAGGCCTCTCCAAGCTCCTGATCTGAGACGCACAGCAATTCAGACTGTGGTTCCGGCAGCTAATTCCTCGAGTGAAAGTGGCAGAATGACCATCATTGTGACCGGCCTCTTTCTTCAAGGCAGCCCCGAGGATGTGAAACACAGAAGAGCTTGTTTAGCTTTGAGTACAGCGACAAGCCACCTTGAAGAGCTTGTTGCTGAGTTGTGATATTCTGAGGGGCTGCGTAAGGCTGAGATCACCAAGGATGAGGATGTCCCAGCTTTCATCAACCTCTGTTGGCACCTGGCCTCCCACTTTGCCCTCACCCACAGCTCCTTCCCTTCGTGCATTTGTGGTTCCAGGCACCGCTGCTCCTCCCTCAGTTGTGTTCCTTCGGTGCTGGTTATTTGCCATCTTTCCCTTCGGAGGGAGAGAAACATAGAAAATAGGAGCAGGAGTAGGCCATTCGGCCCTTCGAGCCTGCTCCACCATTCAATATGATCATGGCTGATCCTCTATCTCATTACCATATTCCCGCTCTCTCTCCATATCCCTTGATGCCTTTTGTGTCTAGAAATCTATCCAGCTCCTTCTTAAATATATTCAGTGACTTGGCCTCCACAGCCATCTGTGGTAGAGAATTCCACAGGTTCACCACCCTCTGAGTGAAGAAATTTCTCCTCATCTCCGTCCTAAATGTCCTCCCCCAGTATCCTGAGACTGTGACCCCTCGTTCTGGACCCTCCCAGCCAGGGGAAACAGCCTCCCTGCGTCCAGTCTGTCTAGCCCTGTCAGAATTTTATATGTTTCAATGAGATCCCTCTCATTCTTCTAAACTCGAGTGAATACAGGCCGAGTCGACCCAATCTCTCCTCATACGACAGTCCTGCCATCCCAGGGATCAGTCTGGTGAACCTTCGCTGCACTCCCTCTATGGCAAGTATATCCTTTCTTAGGAAAGGAGACCAAAACTGCACACAATACTCCAGGTGTGGTCTCACCAAGGCCCTGTATTACTGCAGTAAAACATCCTTGTTCCTGTACTCAAATCCTCTTGCAATGAAGGCCAACATACCATTTGCCTTCCTAACTGCTTGCTGCACCTGCATGTTTGCTTTCAGTGACTGGTGTACAAGGACATCCAGGTTCCTTTGTATATTAATATTTCCCAATCTATCACCATTTAAATAATACTTTGCCTTTCTGTTTTTCCTTCCAAAGTGGATAACTTCACATTTATCCACATTATACTGCATCTGCCATGTATTTGCCCACTCACTCAACTTGTCTAAATCGCCTTGAAGCCTCTTTGCATCCTCCTCACAACTCACAATCCCACCTAGTTTTGTGTCGTCAGCAAACTTGGAAATATTACATTTGGTTCCCTCATCCAAACCATTGATATCTATTGTGAATAGCTGGGGCCCAAGCACTGATCCCTGCGGTACCCCACTAGTCACTGCCTGCCAACCTGAAAAAGACCCGTTTATTCCTACTCTCTGTTTCCTGTCTGTTAACCAATTTTCAATCCATGCCAGTATATTACCCCCAATCCCATGTGCTTTAATTCTGCACACTAACCTCTTATGTGGGACTTTATCAAATTGTCTTCTGAAAATTCAAATAAACTACATCCACTGGTTCTCCCTTATCTATTCTACCAGTTACATCCTCAAAAAACTCCAGTAGGTTTTTCAAATATGATTTCCCTTTCATAAATCCATGTTGACTTTGTCTAATCCCGTTGATATTTTCTAAGTGTCCTGTTATCACATCCTTTATAATAGACTCTAGCATTTCCCCCACTACTGATGTTAGGCTAACCGGTCTGTAGTTCCCCGTTTTCTCTCCCTCCTTTTTTAAATAGTGGGGTTACATTTGCCACCCTCCAATCTGCAGGAACTGTTCCCATAATCTATAGAATTTTGGAAGATGACAACTAATGCATCCACTATTTCCATGGCTACCTTTTTTAGTACTTTGGGATGCAGGTTAGATACAGAAGAGAATGTTAAGGGCACGTTCCCCCACACCAGTGTGTGCGTACAATGATGAGATGTAGACTTATTCCTTCAAATCAAATGTCTTTAAATTCCTGTGAGTTGGTAGAATGGTTTTGAATGAAGAAGGTGTTTGAGTCATAAATCACTATTTGGGCCCCAGCTGGAGTATCGTGTCCAATTCTGGGCACCACACTTTAGGAAGGATGTGAAGGCCTTAGAGAGGGTGCAGAAAAGATTTACTAGAATGGTTCCAGGGATGAGGGACCTCAGTTAAGTGGATAGACTGGAGAAGCTGGGGTTGAGGGGGGCTGCAAGGGGTTGAGGGGAGCTGCGGGGGGCTGTAGGGAGTTGAGGGGGGCTGCGGGGGGTTGAGGGGGGCTGCGGAGGGTTGAGGGGGGCTGTTGGGGGGTTGAGGGGGGGTGCGGGGGGTTGAGGGGGGATTGAGGGGGGGTGCGGGGGGATTGAGGGGGATTGAGGGGGGATGTGGGGGGTTGAGGGGGATTGAGGGGGGTGCGGGGGGTTGAGGGGGATTGAGGGGGGATGTGGGATGTTGAGGGGGGTTGAGGGGGATTGAGGGGGGGTGCGGGGCGTTGAGGGGGGATGCGGGGGGTTGAGGGGGGCTGCAAGGGGTTGAGGGGAGCTGCGGGGGGCTGTAGGGAGTTGAGGGGGGCTGCGGGGGGTTGAGGGGGGCTGCGGAGGGTTGAGGGGGGCTGTTGGGGGGTTGAGGGGGGTGCGGGGGGTTGAGGGGGGATTGAGGGGGGGTGCGGGGGGATTGAGGGGGATTGAGGGGGGATGTGGGGGGTTGAGGGGGATTGAGGGGGGTGCAGGGGGTTGAGGGGGATTGAGGGGGGATGTGGGATGTTGAGGGGGGTTGAGGGGGATTGAGGGGGGGTGCGGGGCGTTGAGGGGGGATGCGGGGGGTTGAGGGGGGATGCGGGGGGTTGAGGGGGGATGTGGGGGGTTGAAGGGGGATGTGGGGGGATTGAGGGGGGGTTGAGGGGGGTTGAGGGGGGATGTGGGATGTGGGATGTTGAGGGGGGATTGAGGGGGATTGAGGGGGGGTGCGGGGGGATTGAGGGGGGTTGAGGGGGATTGAGGGGGGATGTGGGGGATTGAGGGGGATTGAGGGGGGATGTGGGATGTGGGGTATTGAGGGGGGGTGCGGGGGGTTGAGGGGGGATGCGGGGGGTTGAGGGGGGATGTGGGGGGTTGAGGGGGATTGAGGGGGATTGAGGGGGGATGTGGGGGGTTGAGGGGGGGTTGAGGGGGATTGAGGGGGGATGTGGGATGTGGGGTGTTGAGGGGGATTGAGGGGGGATGTGGGGGGTTGAGGGGGATTGAGGGGGGATGTGGGGTGTTGAGGGGGGTTGAGGGGGATTGAGGGGGGATGTGGGATGTGGGATGTTGAGGGGGGATTGAGGGGGATTGAGGGGGGGTGCGGGGGGTTGAGGGGGATTGAGGGGGATTGAGGGGGGATGCGGGGGGTTGAGGGGGGATGCGGGGGGTTGAGGGGGGATGTGGGGGGTTGAGGGGGGTTGAGGGGGATTGAGGGGGGGGTGCGGGGGGTTGAGGGGGATTGAGTGGGGATGTGGGGGGTTGAGGGGGGTGCGGGGGGTTGAGGGGGGTTGAGGGGGGATGTGGGGGGCTGTGGGGGGTTGAGGGGGGTTGAGGGGGATTGAGGTGGGGTGCGGGGGGTTGAGGGGGATTGAGGGGGGATGTGGGGTGTTGAGGGGGGTTGAGGGGGATTGAGGGGGGGTGCGGGGGTTTGAGGGGGGATGTGGGGAGTTGAGGGGGATTGAGGGGGGATGTGGGGGGTTGAGGGGGATTGAGGGGGATTGAGGGGGGATGGGGGGATTGAGGGGGGATGCGGGGGGTTGAGGGGGATTGAGTGGGGTTGAGGGGGGATGTGGGGGGCTGTGGGGGGTTGAGGGGTGTTGAGGGGGATTGAGGGGGGGTTGAGGGGGGTTGAGGGGGGATGCGGGGGGTTGAGGGGGATTGAGGGGGGATGCGGGGGGTTGAGGGGGGTTGAGGGGGGATGTGGGGGGTTGAGGGGGATTGAGGGGGGATGCGGGGGGTTG
Source organism: Heptranchias perlo (assembly GCF_035084215.1). Lineage (NCBI taxonomy): Eukaryota > Metazoa > Chordata > Chondrichthyes > Hexanchiformes > Hexanchidae > Heptranchias > Heptranchias perlo. The sequence goes on from NC_090350.1 coordinate 43,908,676, forward strand.
AGGGGGATTGAGGGGGGATGTGGGGGGATGTGGGGGGTTGAGGGGGATTGAGGGGGATTGAGGGGGGATGGGGGGATTGAGGGGGGATGCGGGGGGTTGAGGGGGATTGAGTGGGGTTGAGGGGGGATGTGGGGGGCTGTGGGGGGTTGAGGGGTGTTGAGGGGGATTGAGGGGGGGTGCGGGGGGTTGAGGGGGGATGTGGGGAGTTGAGGGGGGATGTGGGGTGTTGAGGGGGGTTGAGGGGGATTGAGGGGGGGTTGAGGGGGGTTGAGGGGGGATGCGGGGGGTTGAGGGGGATTGAGGGGGGTTGAGGGGGGATGCGGGGGGTTGAGGGGGGTTGAGGGGGGATGTGGGGGGTTGAGGGGGATTGAGGTGGGGTGCGGGGGGTTGAGGGGGATTGAGGGGGGATGTGGGGTGTTGAGGGGGGTTGAGGGGGATGTGGGGGGTTGAGGGGGATTGAGGTGGGGTGCGGGGGGTTGAGGGGGGTTGAGGGGGGATGTGGGGGGTTGAGGGGGATTGAGGTGGGGTGCGGGGGGTTGAGGGGGATTGAGGGGGGATGTGGGGTGTTGAGGGGGGTTGAGGGGGATGTGGGGGGTTGAGGGGGATTGAGGGGGGATGTGGGGTGTTGAGGGGGGTTGAGGGGGATGTGGGGGGTTGAGGGGGATTGAGGGGGGATGTGGGGTGTTGAGGGGGGTTGAGGGGGATGTGGGGGGTTGAGGGGGTTTGAGGGGGGATGCGGGGGGTTGAGGGGGGATGTGGGGTGTTGAGGGGGGTTGAGGGGGATTGAGGGGGGTTGAAGGGGGATGTGGGGGGTTGAGGGGGGATGTGGGGGTTGAGGGGGGTGCGGGGGGTTGAGGGGGTTTGAGGGGGGATGTGGGGGTTGAGGGGGGTTGAGGGGGATTGAGGGGGGATGTGGGGGGATTGAGGGGGGTTGAGGGGGATTGAGGGGGGATGCGGGGGATTGAGGGGGGTTGAGGGGGGATGTGGGGGGGTGCGGGGGGTTGAGGGGGTTTGAGGGGGGATGTGGGGGTTGAGGGGGATTGAGGGGGTTGAGGGGGGATGTGGGGGGATTGAGGGGGGTTGCGGGGGGTTGCGGGGGGTTGAGGGGGGATTCGGGGGTTTGAGGGGGTTTGAGGGGGGATGCGGGGGGTTTAAGGGGAGTGCGGGGGGATGCGCGGGGTTGAGGGGGATTGAGGGGGGTTGAGGGGGGGTGCGGGGGGTTGATGGGGGATGTGGGGGGTTGAGGGGGGATTGTGGGGGGTTGAGGGGGGCTGTGGGGGTTGAGGGGGATTGAGGGGGTTGAGGGGGGTTGAGGGGGGCTGTGGGGGCTGCAAGCAGGCAGTGCACAGATTATGTTCAAGCTGTTTTTTGCTGCATCTGATGCAGGGCAAGAAAACAAAGTCTCATAAATATACCATTTACTCTCAAGAAGGAAAACTTTGGATAAAAACAACAATGAGATCCCTATTATTTATGAAGCGCCGAGAGCTGCTCTCAGGGACTGGGCTGAATCAGGATCCCAGGCCTGTCAGCAAGTTTACCAAATGTTGTTCATTAGTCTGAGTTGTCCGTCAGGTTTGTTGTGAGGCAGAGTTTGCCTCAGGCCCAGGTGAGGCTCAGGAAAGGGAGGATTGTTTCAAACTGCCAGGAGCAACTGCATGTACAATCACAGCAAATACACTGGTGCACTGAGACACACCGACCCCATATACACTCGCACACCGTCCCCATATACACTCGCACACCGACCCCATATACACACGCACACTGACCCCATATACACACGCACACCGTCCCCATATACACTCGCACACCGTCCCCATATACACTCGCACACCGTCCCCATATACACTCGCACACCGTCCCCATATACACTCGCACACCGACCCCATATACACACGCACACCGTCCCCATATACACTCGCACACCGTCCCCATATACACTCGCACACCGACCCCATATACACTCGCACACCGACCCCATATACACACGCACACCATCCCCATATACACTCGCACACCGTCCCCATATACACTCGCACACCGTCCCCATATACACTCGCACACCGACCTCATATACACACGCACACCAACCCCATATACACACGCACACCGTCCCCATATACACACGCACACCGTCCCCATATACACTCGCACACCGTCCCCATATACACTCGCACACCGACCCCATATACACTCGCACACCGTCCCCATATACACTCGCACACCGACCCCATATACACACGCACACTGACCCCATATACACACGCACACCGTCCCCATATACACTCGCACACCGTCCCCATATACACTCGCACACCGTCCCCATATACACTCGCACACCGTCCCCATATACACTCGCACACCGACCCCATATACACACGCACACCGTCCCCATATACACACGCACACCGTCCCCATATACACTCGCACACCGTCCCCATATACACTCGCACACCGACCCCATATACACTCGCACACCGTCCCCATATACACTCGCACACCGACCCCATATACACACGCACACTGACCCCATATACACACGCACACCGTCCCCATATACACTCGCACACCGTCCCCATATACACTCGCACACCGTCCCCATATACACTCGCACACCGTCCCCATATACACTCGCACACCGACCCCATATACACACGCACACCGTCCCCATATACACACGCACACCGTCCCCATATACACTCGCACACCGTCCCCATATACACTCGCACACCGACCCCATATACACTCGCACACCGACCCCATATACACACGCACACCATCCCCATATACACTCGCACACCGTCCCCATATACACTCGCACACCGTCCCCATATACACTCGCACACCGACCTCATATACACACGCACACCAACCCCATATACACACGCACACCGTCCCCATATACACACGCACACCGTCCCCATATACACTCGCACACCGTCCCCATATACACTCGCACACCGACCCCATATACACTCGCACACCATCCCCATATACACTCGCACACCGACCCCATATACACACGCACACCGACCCCATATACACACGCACACCGACCCCATATACACACGCACACCGTCCCCATATACACTCGCACACCGTCCCCATATACACTCGCACACCGTCCCCATATACACTCGCACACCGACCCCATATACACACGCACACCAACCCCATATACACACGCACACCGTCCCCATATACACACGCACACCGTCCCCATATACACTCGCACACCGTCCCCATATACACTCGCACACCATCCCCATATACACTCGCACACCGACCCCATATACACACGCACACCATCCCCATATACACTCGCACACCGTCCCCATATACACTCGCACACCGACCTCATATACACACGCACACCAACCCCATATACACACGCACACCGTCCCCATATACACACGCACACCGTCCCCATATACACTCGCACACCGTCCCCATATACACTCGCACACCGACCCCATATACACTCGCACACCATCCCCATATACACTCGCACACCGACCCCATATACACACGCACACCGACCCCATATACACACGCACACCGACCCCATATACACACGCACACCGTCCCCATATACACTCGCACACCGTCCCCATATACACTCGCACACCGACCCCATATACACACGCACACCGACCCCATATACACACGCACACCGTCCCCATATACACACGCACACCGTCCCCATATACACTCGCACACCGTCCCCATATACACACGCACACCGTCCCCATATACACTCGCACACCGACCCCATATACACACGCACACCGTCCCCATATACACTCGCACACCGTCCCCATATACACACGCAAACCGACCGCATATACACTCGCACACCGTCCCCATATACACTCGCACACCGTCCCCATATACACTCGCACACCGACCCCATATACACACGCACACCGTCCCCATATACACTCGCACACCGTCCCCATATACACTCGCACACCGTCCCCATATACACACGCACACCGTCCCCATATACACTCGCACACCGTCCCCATATACACTCGCACACCGTCCCCATATACACTCGCACACCGTCCCCATATACACTCGCACACCGACCCCATATACACACGCACACCGTCCGCATATACACTCGCACACCGACCTCATATACACACGCACACCGTCCCCATATACACACGCACACCGTCCCCATATACACACGCACACCGACCCCATATACACACGCACACCGACCCCATATACACACGCTCACCGACCCCATATACACACGCACACCGTCCCCATATACACACGCAGACCGTCCCCATATACACTCGCACATCGTCCCCATATACACACGCACACCGTCCCCATATACACACGCACACCGTCCCCATATACACACGCACACCGACCCCATATACACACGCAGACCGTCCCCATATACACACGCACACCGTCCCCATATACACACGCACACCGTCCCCATATACACACGCACACCGTCCCCATATACACACGCACACCGTCCCCATATACACTCGCACACCGTCCCCATATACACACGCAGACCGACTCCATATACACTCGCACACCGACCCCATATACACTCGCACACCGTCCCCATATACACACGCAGACCGTCCCCATATACACACGCAGACCGTCCCCATATACACTCGCACACCGACCCCATATACACTCGCACACCGACCCCATATACACACGCAGACCGTCCCCATATACACTCGCACACCGACCCCATATACACTCGCACACCGTCCCCATATACACACGCAGACCGTCCCCATATACACTCGCACACCGACCCCATATACACTCGCACACCGTCCCCATATACACACGCAGACCGTCCCCATATACACTCGCACACCGACCCCATATACACACGCAGACCGTCCCCATATACACACGCAGACCGTCCCCATATACACTCGCACACCGACCCCATATACACACGCACACCGACCCCATATACACTCGCACACCGTCCCCATATACACTCGCACACCGTCCCCATATACACTCGCACACTCTACCCGTCTTTTGTTCTGTATCCCTGAATATCCTTATCCAACAAAAATCTAGCAATCTCAGTTTTGAAATTTTCAATTGACCCCCAGCCTCAACAGCTTTTTGGGAGAGAGAGTTCCAGATTTCCACTCCCCTTTGTGTTTTTTAAAATTCATTCATGGGATGTGGGCGTCGCTGGCGAGGCCGGCATTTATTGCCCATCCCTAATTGCCCCTTCAGAAGGTGGTGGTGAGCCGCCTTCTTGAACCGCTGCAGTCCGTGTGGTGACGGTTCTCCCACAGTGCTGTTCGGGAGGGAGTTCCAGGATTTTGACCCAGCAACGATGAAGGAACGGCGATATATTTCCAAGTCGGGATGGTGTGTGACTTGGAGGGGAACGTGCAGGTGGTGTTGTTCCCATGTGCCTGCTGCTCTTGTCCTTCTAGGTGGTAGAGGTCGCGGGTTTGGGAGGTGCTGTTGAAGAAGCCTTGGGGAGTTGCTGCAGTGCATCCTGTGGATGGTACACACTGCAGCCACAGTGTGCCGGTGGTGAAGGGAGTGAATGTTTAGGGTGATGGATGGGGTGCCAATCAAGCGGGCTGCTTTGTCCTGGATGGTGTCGAGCTTCTTGAGTGTTGGAGCTGCACTCATCCAGGCAAGTGGAGAGTATTCCATCACACTCCTGACTTGTGCCTTGTAGATGGTGGAAAGGCTTTGTGGAGTCAGGAGGTGAGTCACTCGCCGCAGAATACCCAGCCTCTGACCTGCTCTTGTAGCCACAGTATTTATATGGCTGGTCCAGTTAGGTTTCTGGTCAATGGTGACCCCCAGGATGTTGATGGTGGGGGATTTGGCGATGGTAATGCCGTTGAATGTCAAGGGGAGGTGGTTAGACTCTCTCTTGTTGGAGATGGTCATTGCCTGGCACTTGTCTGACACGAATGTTATTTGCCACTTATCAGCCCAAGCCTGGATGTTGTCCAGGTCTTGCTGCATGCAGGCTCGGACTGCTTCATTATCTGAGGGGTTGCGAATGGAACTGAACACTGTGCAATCATCAGCGAACATCCCCATTTCTGACCTTATGATGGAGGGAAGGTCATTGATGAAGCAGCTGAAGATGGTTGGGCCTAGGACACTGCCCTGAGGAACTCCTGCAGCAATGTCCTGGGGCTGAGATGCTTGGCCTCCAACAACCACTACCATCTTCCTTTGTGCTAGGTATGACTCCAGCCACTGGAGAGCTTTCCCCCTGATTCCCATTGACTTCAATTTTACGAGGGTTCCTTGGTGCCACATTCGGTCAAATGCTGCCTTGATGTCAAGGAAGAAGTGCTTCCTGACATCACCCTGAACGGCCTGGCTCTAATTTTAAGGTTACGCCTCCTTGTTCTGGACTCCCCCACCAGAGGAAATAGTTTCTCTCTATTTACCCTATCAAATCCTTTAATCATCTTAAACACCTCAATTAGATCACCCCTTAATCTTCTAAACTCGAGGGGATACAAGCCCAGTCTATGCACCCTTCCCTCATAATTTAACCCTTTTAGTCCCAGTACCATTCTAGTGACCCTGCATTGCACCCACTGTAAGGCCAATATACCCTCCTGAGGTGCGGTGCCCAGAACTGAATGCAGTATCTCCAGATGGGGTCTAACCAGAGCTTTATATAACGGTATTTGTATTCCAGCCCCCTTGAGATAAAGGCCAACATTCCATTAACCTTTTAAATTATTAATGGAACTTGTTGATTCTCTGCTTTCGCCTGTTCAATAGAATATGTGTAAAGGGCGTCCTCCGCTGGTGGGCAACTGCATAACCATCTTAAAGGGGCAGTCACTGAAATGAAAGACTTGTGTTGCACCTTATCACGTCTCCCAGACACGTCTCACAATACTGGTCATGTTGTTTAAAGAGGCAAGACAGAAATATCTAATAAGCTGCACTGAGATGAATAGTTGCTTAATCTGCTTTCAGTAGCATTGGTCAGGAGAACTCCCGACTCTTTCTTCAATAGTGCGACAGCAGCCTTCGGATTCACAGCGTGCAGCTGGATATAAAACCTGCAGCTGGACATAAAACCTGCAGCTGGACATAAAACCTGCAGCTGGATAAAAAACCTGCAGCTGGACATAAAACCTGCAGCTGGATAAAAAACCTGCAGCTGGACATAAAACCTGCAGCTGGATAAAAAACCTGCAGCTGGGTATAAAACCTGCAGCTGGATAAAAAACCTGCAGCTGGACATAAAACCTGCAGCTGGATAAAAAACCTGCAGCTGGACATAAAACCTGCAGCTGGATAAAAAACCTGCAGCTGGGGGAGAGTCAGACTGACCGGTGGAGGAGAGACTGACTGACCGGTGTGGGAGACACTGACTGGTGTAGGACAGATTGACTGACTGGGAGGAGAGACAGACTGACCGGTGGAGGAGAGACTGGCCGCGTAGGAGAGACTGACTGGTGTAGGAGACACTGTTTGACCGGTGAGGGAGAGACTGACTGACCGGTGTAGGGGAGATGGACTGGTGGAGGAGAGACTGACCGGTGGAGGAGAGACTGACCGGTGGAAGAGAGACTGACCGGTGGAAGAGACTGACTGACCGGTGGAGGAGAGACTGACCGGTGGAGGAGAGACTGACCGGTGGAGGAGAGACTGACCGGTGGAGGAGAGACTGACTGACCGGTGGAGGAGAGACTGACCGGTGGAGGAGAGACTGACCGGTGGAGGAGAGACTGACCGGTGGAAGAGAGACTGACCGGTGGAAGAGACTGACTGACCAGTGTAGGAGAGACTGACCAGTGTAGGAGAGACTGACCGGTGGAGGAGAGACTGGAATTGAAGACAGTGTGGGGGGAGATTGTAGTTGGGCTTTTCTCACACTCAGACCTCCTCTCTGGTGTTGAAAGAAATTTAATAACTTTACAAAACACCAAGTGTAAGCCTTCCCTGCACTCACTGAAGGGACGAAGGAACGGGTGGAGTGTTAATTACAGATAGAATAATAGCAGTAGAAAAAAGGGACATCACTAACAGAAAGATAAAAGCGGAATCCATAGGATTGAAATAAAAGATAAGAAGGGATCGATCACGCTAACAGGGGTATACCACAGACCACCAATAGGGGTATACTACAGATCATCAATAGGGGTATACCACAGACCATCAATAGGGGTATACTACAGATCATCAATAGGGGTATACTACAAACCATCAATAGGGGTATACTACAGACCATCAATAGGGGTATACTACAGATCATCAATAGGGGTATACTACAAACCATCAATAGGGGTATACCACAGACCATCAATAGGGGTATACTACAAACCATCAATAGGGGTATACTACAGATCATCAATAGGGGTATACTACAGATCATCAATAGGGGTATACTACAAACCATCAATAGGGGTATACTACAGACCATCAATCAAATTGGGCAGAGCAGCCTTGAGGAAGAGTTCATTGAGTGCATCAGGGATGGATTTCTTGAGCAGTATGTAACTGATCCTACAAGGGGGCAGGCAACCTTGGACCTGGTCCTGTGTAATGAGTCAGGATTAATTAATAATGTCCTAGTTAAGGATCCCCTTAGAACGAGCGACCACAACATGGTTGAATTCCATATCCAATTAGAGGGTGAGAAGGTTGATTCTCAAACAAGCGTACTGAGCTTGAATAAAGGAGACTATGATGGTATGAGAGCGGAATTGATTAAAGTGGACTGGGAAAATAGATTAAAGGGTAAGACGGTACATGAGCAGTGGTGTTCATTTAGGGAGTTATTTTACAACTTTCAAAATAAATATATTCCACTGAGGAAAAAAGGGTGTAAAAGAAATGACAGCCATCCGTGGCGAAGTAAAGAAATCAAGGATAGTATCCGACTAAAAACAAGGACATATAAGGTAGCCAAACTTAGTGGGAGGATAGAAGATTGGGAATTCTTCAAAAGACAGCAAAAAGTAACTAAAGGATTGATTAAGAAAGGGAAGTTAGATTATGAAAAGAAATTAGCAAAAAATATAAAAACAGATAGCAAGAGTTTCTATAGTTATATAAAAAGAAAAAGGGTGGCTAAGGCAAACATAGGTCCCTTAGAGGATGAGACCGGGAAATTAATGGTGGGAAACATGGAGATGGCAAAAATGCTGAACAAATATTTTGTTTCAGTCTTTACAGTAGAGGACACTAAGAATATCCCAACACTGGACAAACAGGGGACTCTCGGGGGGGAGGAGCTAAATACGATTAAAATCACTCAGGAGATGGTACTCAGTAAAATAATGAGACTCAAGGCGGATAAATCCCCTGGACCTGATGGCTTCCATCCTAGGGTCTTGAGGGAAGTGGCAGTAGGGATTGTGGATGCTTTGGTAATAGTTTTCCAAAATTCCCTGGACTCAGGAGAGGTCCCGGCAGATTGGAAAACTGCTAATGTAACACCGTTATTTAAAAAGGGTAGTAGGCAGAAGGCTGGAAATTATAGGCCAGTTAGCTTAACATCTGTGGTGGGTAAAATTTTGGAGTCTATTATTAAGGAGACAGTAACGGAACATTTAGATAAGCATAATTTAATAGGACAAAGTCAGCATGGCTTTATGAAGGGGAAGTCATGTCTGACAAATTTGCTTGAGTTCTTCGAGGATATAACGTACAGGGTGGATAAAGGGGAACCAGTGGACGTAGTGTATTTAGACTTCCAGAAGGCATTCGACAAGGTGCCACATAAAAGATTATTACTTAAGATAAAAAATCACGGGATTGGGGGTAATATTCTGGCATGGGTGGAGGATTGGTTATCGAACAGGAAGCAGAGAGTTGGGATAAATGGTTCATTTTCGGACTGGCAACCAGTAACCAGTGGTGTTCCACAGGGGTCGGTGCTGGGTCCCCAACTCTTTACAATCTATATTAACGATTTGGAGGAGGGGACCGAGTGCAACATATCAAAATTTGCAGATGATACAAAGATGGGAGGGAAAGTAGACATGATGTGGAGATGCCGGTGATGGACTGGGGTTGACAATTGTAAACAATTTTACAACACCAAGTTATAGTCCAGCAATTTAAAATAAAATTGCTGGACTATAACTTGGTGTTGTAAAATTGTTTACAAAAGGGAAAGTAGAGAGTGAGGAGGACATAAAAAACCTGCAAGGGGATATAGACAGGCTGGGTGAGTGGGCGGAGATTTGGCAGATGCAATATAATATTGGAAAATGTGAGGTTATGCACTTTGGCAGGAAAAATCAGAGAGCAAGTTATTTTCTTAATGGCGAGAGACTGGAAAGTACTGCAGTACAAAGGGATCTGGGGGTCCTAGTGCAAGAAAATCAAAAAGTTGGTATGCAGGTGCAGCAGGTGATCAAGAAAGCCAACGGAATGTTGGCTTTTATTGCTAGGGGGATAGAATATAAAAACAAGGAGGTATTGCTGCAGTTATATAAGGTATTGGTGAGACCGCACCTGGAATACTGCATACAGTTTTGGTCTCCATACTTAAGAAAAGACATACTTGCTCTCGAGGCAGTACAAAGAAGGTTCACTCGGTTAATCCCGGGGATGAGGGGGCGGACATATGAGGAGAGGTTGAGTAGATTGGGACTCTACTCATTGGAGTTCAGAAGAATGAGAGGCGATCTTATTGAAACATATAAGATTGTGAAGGGTCTTGATCGGGTGGATGCAGTAAGGATGTTCCCAAAGATGGGTGAAACTAGAACTAGGGGGCATAATCTTAGAATAAGGGGCTGCTCTTTCAAAACTGAGATGAGGAGAAACTTCTTCACTCAGAGGGTGGTAGGTCTGTGGAATTTGCTGCCCCAGGAAGCTGTGGAAGCTACATCATTAGATAAATTTAAAACAGAAATAGACAGTTTCCTAGAAGTAAAGGGAATTAGGGGTTATGGGGAGCGGGCAGGAAATTGGACATGAAGCTGAGTTCGGATCGGTCAATGCCCTGTGGGTGGCGGAGAGGGCCCAGGGGCTATGTGGCCGGGTCCTGCTCCGACTTCTTGTGTTCTTTAGATTTGTGGTTGGGATCAGATCAGCCATGATCTTATTGAATGGCGGAGCAGGCTCGAGGGGCCGATTGGCCTACTCCTGCTCCAATTTCTTATGTTCTTATGTTCTTAATTGGGGTATACCACAGACCATCTAATAGGGGTATACATGAGACCATCAATAGGGGTATACTACAGACCATCTAATAGGGGTATACATGAGACCATCAATAGGGGTATACCACAGACCATCTAATAGGGGTATACATGAGACCATCAATAGGGGTATACTACAGACCAACAATAGGGGTATACTACAGACCATCAATAGGGGCATACTACAGACCAACAATAGGGGTATACTACAGACCACCTAATAGGGGTATACTACAGACCAACAATAGGGGTATACTACAGACCACCTAATAGGGGTATACTACAGACCATCAATAGGGGTATACTACAAACCATCAATAGGGGTATACTACAGACCACCTAATAGGGGTATACTACAGACCATCAATAGGGGTATACTACAAACCATCAATAGGGGTATACTACAGACCACCTAATAGGGGTATACTACAGACCATCAATAGGGGTATACTACAAACCATCAATAGGGGTATACTACAGACCACCTAATAGGGGTATACTACAGACCATCAATAGGGGAATACTACAGACCATCAATAGGGGTATACTACAGACCACCTAATAGGGGTATACTACAGACCATCAATAGGGGTATACTACAAACCATCAATAGGGGTATACTACAGACCACCTAATAGGGGTATACTACAGACCATCAATAGGGGTATACTACAAACCATCAATAGGGGTATACTACAGACCACCTAATAGGGGTATACTACAGACCACCAATAGGGGTATACTACAGACCATCAATAGGGGTATACTACAGACCATCAATTGGGGTATACTATAGACCATCAATAGGGGTATACTACAGACCATCAATAGGGGTATACTATAGACCACCAATAGGGGTATACTACAAACCATCAATAGGGGTATACTACAGACCATCAATAGGGGTATACTACAGACCATCAATAGGGGTATACTATAGACCACCAATAGGGGTATACTACAGACCATCAATAGGGGTATACTACAGACCATCTAATAGGGATATACTACAGACCGCCAATAGGGGTATACTACAGACCGCCAATAGGGGTATACTACAAACCATTAATAGGGGTATACTACAGACCATTAATAGGGGTATACTACAGACCATCAATAGGGGTATACTATAGACCACCAATAGGGGTATACTACAGACCATCAATAGGGGTATACTACAGACCATCTAATAGGGATATACTACAGACCGCCAATAGGGGTATACTACAGACCGCCAATAGGGGTATACTACAAACCATTAATAGGGGTATACTACAGACCATTAATAGGGCTATACTACAGACCACCAATAGGGGTATACTACAGACCGCCAATAGGGGTATACTACAAACCATCAATAGGGGTATACTACAGACCGCCAATAGGGGTATACTACAAACCATTAATAGGGGTATACTACAAACCATTAATAGGGGTATACTACAGACCATCAATAGGGGCATTCTGTAGACCACCTAATTGTGGAAAGGAGGTGGTGTAAGAAATATGTGAGTTTTTACAATGTGTACAGGACTCCTTTCTTACCCAGTGTGTAAAAAGTTCAAGAGAGGAAGCACCGCTGGATCTAGTAATGGGAAATGAACCAGAACAGATAAAAGAAGTAAGCATATGGGGGAAATCTAGGCAATAGTGATAACAACAGAATAAGGTTTAGTATAAGGATTGAGAAGGACATAAGTAAGACAAAGACCAAAGTAATAAATTGGAAAAAAAAGCTGATTTTCAGGGGATGAGAATGGAACTAGGGAAAATAAACGGGAAAGATTTAATGATAAACAAAGAAATTGAACAGGAGTGGGAAACATTTAAAACGGTGATCACTAGTGTCCAGAAGAAATAGATCCCTCTAAAAAGCAAGAACAAATTAGCCAATAATGAAACACCATGGATGAATAAAGAAGTACGGGCAAAATTGAAATGAAAGAAAAAGGCATACACTAAGTACATAGACAATAAAGGAGAGGATGACAAAAGGGAATACGAAAAGCTTAGGAAAGAAGTTTAAAAAAATTAATTAGGAAGCCAAAGGAACATAAGAACACAAGAAGTAGGAGCAGGACCCGTCCACTCAGCCCCTGGGCCCTCTCCGCCACCCACAGGGCCTTGACCGATCCGAACTCAGCTTCATGTCCAATTTCCTGCCCGCTCCCCGTAACCCCTAATTCCCTTTACTTCTAGAAAACTGTCTATTTCTGTTTTAAATTTATCTAATGATGTAGCTTCCACAGCTTCCTGGGGCAGCAAATTCCACAGACCTACTACCCTCTGAGTGAAGAAGTTTCTCCTCATCTCAGTTTTGAAAGAGCAGCCCCTTATTCTAAGATTATGCCCCCTAGTTCTAGTTTCACCCATCCTTGGGAACATCCTTACCGCATCCACCCGATCAAGCCCCTTCACAATCTTATATGTTTCAATAAGATCGCCTCTCATTCTTCTGAACTCCAATGAGTAGAGTCCCAATCTACTCAACCTCTCCTCATATGTCCACCCCCTCATCCCCGGGATTAACCGAGTGAACCTTCTTTGTACTGCCTCGAGAGCAAGTATGTCTTTTCTTAAGTATGGACACCAAAACTGTATGCAGTATTCCAGGTGCGGTCTCACCAATACCTTATATAACTGCAGCAATACCTCCCTGTTTTTATATTCTATCCCCCTAGCAATAAAAGCCAACATTCCGTTGGCTTTCTTGATCACCTGCTGCACCTGCATACCAACTTTTTGATTTTCTTGCACTAGGACCCCCAGATCCCTTTGTACTGCAGTACTTTCCAGTCTCTCGCCATTAAGAAAATAACTTGCTCTCTGATTTTTCCTGCCAAAGTGCATAACCTCACATTTTCCAATATTATATTGCATCTGCCAAATCTCCGCCCACTCACCCAGCCTGTCTATATTCCCTTGCAGGTTTTTTATGTCCTCCTCACTCTCTACTTTCCCTCCCATCTTTGTATCATCTGCAAATTTTGATATGTTGCACTCGGTCCCCTCCTCCAAATCGTTAATATAGATTGTAAAGAGTTGGGGACCCAGCACCGACCCCTGTGGAACACCACTGGCTACTGGTTGCCAGTCCGAGAATGAACCATTTATCCCAACTCTCTGCTTCCTGTTAGATAACCAATCCTCCACCCATGCCAGAATATTACCCCCAATCCCGTGATTTTTTATCTTAAGTAATAATCTTTTATGTGGCACCTTGTCGAATGCCTTCTGGAAGTCTAAATACACTACGTCCACTGGTTCCCCTTTATCCACCCTGTACGTTATGTCCTCGAAGAACTCAAGCAAATTTGTCAGACATGACTTCCCCTTCGTAAAGCCATGCTGACTTTGTCCTATTAAATTATGCTTATCTAAATGTTCCGTTACTGTCTCCTTAATAATAGACTCCAAAATTTTACCCACCACAGATGTTAGGCTAACTGGCCTATAATTTCCAGCCTTCTGCCTACTACCCTTTTTAAATAAGGGTGTTACATTAGCAGTTTTCCAATCTGCCGGGACCTTTGCCGAGTCCAGAGAATTTTGGAAAATTATTACCAAAGCATCCACAATCCCTACTGCCACTTCCCTCAAGACCCTAGGATGTAAGCCATCAGGTCCAGGGGATTTATCTGCTTTGAGTCCCATTATTTTACTGAGTACCATCTCCTGAGTGATTTTAATCGTATTTAGCTCCTCCCCCCCGAGAGTCCCCTGTTTGTCCAGTGTTGGGATATTCTTAGTGTCCTCTACCGTAAAGACTGAAACAAAACATTTGTTCAGCATTTTTGCCATCTCCATGTTTCCCACCATTAATTTCCCGGTCTCATCCTCTAAGGGACCTACGTTTGCCTTAGCCACCCTTTTTCTTTTTATATAACTGCAGAAACTCTTGCTGTCTGTTTTTATATTTTTTGCTAATTTCTTTTCATAATCTAACTTCCCTTTCTTAATCAATCCTTTAGTTACTTTTTGCTGTCTTTTGAAGACTTCCCAATCTTCTATCCTCCCACTAAGTTTGGCTACCTTATATGTCCTTGTTTTTAGTCGGATACTATCCTTAATTTCTTTACTTAGCCACGGATGGCTGTTGTTTCTTTTACACCCTTTTTTCCTCAGTGGAATATATTTATTTTGAAAGTTGTAAAATAACTCCCTAAATGAACACCACTGCTCATGTACCGTCTTACCCTTTAATCTATTTTCCCAGTCCACTTTAATCAATTCCACTCTCATACCATCATAGTCTCCTTTATTCAAGCTCAGTGTGCTTGTTTGAGAATTAACCTTCTCACCCTCTAATTGGATATGGAATTCAACCATGTTGTGGTCGCTCGTTCTAAGGGGATCCTTAACTAGGACGTTATTAATGAATCCTGACTCATTACACAGGACCAGGTCCAAGGTTGCCTGCCCCCTTGTAGGATCAGTTACATACTGCTCAAGAAATCCATCCCTGATGCACTCAATAAACTCTTCCTCAAGGCTGCTCTGCCCAATTTGATTTGTCCAGTTAATATGATAGTTAAAATCCCCCATAATTATAGTTGTTCCCTTATTACATGCCCCGACTATTTCCTGATTAATACTTCTTCCAGCAGAGTTGCAACTATTAGGAGGCCTATATACTACGCCCACTAGTGTTTTTTCCCCCTTATTATTCCTTATCTCTACCCAAACTGTTTCATTATCCTGATCCTTTGTCCCAATATCATTTATCTGTATTACAGTGATTCCTTCCTTTATTAACATAGCCACCCCACCTCCCCTTCCTTCCTGCCTGTCCTTCCTGATTGTTAAATACCCTGGCATATTTAATTCCCAGTCGTTGTCACCCTGCAGCCATGTTTCTGTGATGGCCACAAGATCATACCCATACGTCGTTACTTGTGCCGTTAACTCATCCATTTTGTTACGAATGCTACGTGCATTCAGATAAAGAACTTTCAAATATGTTTTGTGACACTTAGTTCCTGCTTTTTCCTTTTTTAACACTTTACCTTTTACACCATACCTTCTGCCCCTTCCTGTTACGGAACACAAAATTAAATTATCAAGGAACATAAAACAAAATAGTAAAGCATTCTGCAGACACATAAATAACAAAGAAAAATCAGGTTATGGATAGGGCCACTAAGGGATACACGTGATAAACTCACAGATAATGACAGCTAAATGGCAGAAATATTACATAATTACTTTGCCTCAGTATTTACCAGGGAGGCCAACATGGTGGGCATGACATGAGAAGAAGAGATCAAAAAAGATAGAAAGACATTTAAGATGGAAAGGGGGGAGATAATTGATAAACTAATCAAACTTAGAGAGGATAAAACCCCTGGTCCAGATGGATTGTATCCGCGCATATTAAAAGAAGTTAGGGAGGAGATAGCACAGACACTATTACATATATATAAAAATCAATTAGAAAAGGGAATAGTGCGAGAGGACTGGCAGACAGCGAATGTGATTCTTATATTTAAAAAGGGAGATAGAACAAGTCCAAGCAACTATCGACCAATCAGCTTAACGTCGGTGGTAGGAAAGATATTGGAATCTTTACTCAAAGATGCAACAGAAAAACATCTAGAAACCGAAAATATAATAAAGAATAGTCAGCACGGATTTCAAAAGGGAAGGTCATGCTTGACCAACTTTATTTAATTCTTTGAAGAAGTAACAGAAAGGGTAGACGATGGTAATGTAGTGGATGTAATATAGATTTCCAAAAGGCCTTCGATAAGGCACTGCATTGTAGATTCATGACTAAGGTCAGAGCATGTGGAGTCAGGGGACAAGTAGCAGAATGGATGGCAAGCTGGCTACAAAACAGAGATTGGGGGTTAAAGGTAGTTACTCAGACCAGCAAAAGGAAGGAAGTGGTGGTCCACAGGGATCGGTGCTGGGCCCACTGTTGTTCACCATTTACATCAACGATTTGGACTTGGGAATCCAAAGTACAATTTCAAAATTTGCAGACAACACCAAATTGGGGGGTATAGTTAATACAGAGGAGGATTGTGACAAAATACAGGAAGACGTTAATAAACTTGCAGAATGGGTGTGGAATTGGCAAATGAATTTCAATATAGATAAGTGTGAGGTATTACATTTTGGTAGGAAGAATAAGGGAGCCACATACTGCTTGGATAATAAGAGTCTAAATGGGGTAGAGGAGCAGAGGGATCTGGGGTTCAGATACACAAATCACTAAAAGTAGCGACGCAGGTTAATAAGGCCATAAAAAAGGCAAATCAAGCACTGGGTTCATTTCCAGAGGGATAAAATCAAAAAGCAGAGAAGTTATCTTAAAGTTGAATAGAACCTTTTTTAGACCGCACTTGGAATATTGTGCACAGTTCTGGTCTCCATATTATAAAAAAGATATAGAGGCACTGGAGAAGGTGCAAAAACGATTTACAAGAATGATACCAGAAATGAGAGGTTATATCTATCAGGAAAGATTGAACAGACTGGGGCTCTTTTCTCTCGAAAAGAGAAGACTGAGGGATGACTAGATAGAGGTCTTTAAGATTATGAAAGGGTTTGATAGGGTGGATGTAGAGAAGATGTTTCCACTTGTGGGGGAGACCAGAACTAGGGGCCATAAATATAAGATAATCACTAATAAATCCAATAGGGAAATCTGGAGAAACTTCTTTACCCAGAGAGTGGTGAGAATGTGGAACTCGCTCCCACAAGGAGTAGTTGAGATGAATAGCACAGATGCATTTTAGGGGAAGCTGGATAAACACATGAGGGAGAAAGGAATAGAAGGATATGCTGATAGGAATAGATGAAGTAGGGAGGGAGGAGGCTCGTGCAGAGCATAAACACCGGCACGGACCAGTCGGGCTGAATGGCCTGTTTCTGGGCTGTACATTCTATGTAACTGCACATGTCAGTGACCCTCACTGTGATACAGGCAAAATCTTAACATATCCATCAATATCAGAAACCCGCAGAAATTTCAAGGTTAAGATTAACTTTCTCTCTGCTGCTGTTGTTATTATTCCTGTTGTTACTGTTATTATTGTTACTGTTATAACTTATTATTGTTACTGTTATTACTGTTATTATTGTTACTGTTATTACTGTTATTATTGTTACTGTTATTATTGTTACTGTTATTACTGTTATTATTGTTACTGTTGTGGTTATAGTTACTGTTTTTATTATTGTTACTACTGTTACTGTTGTTATTATTGTTACTGTTATTATTGTTACTGTTGTTATTATTGTTGCTGTTATTGTTGCTGTTATTATTGTTACTGTTATTATTGTTACTGTTGTGGTTATAGTTACTGTTGTTATTATTGTTACTGTTATTATTGTTACTGTTGTTATTATTGTTGCTGTTGTCATTGTTACTGTTATTGTTATTGTTACTGTTGTTATTATTGATACTGTTATTGTTTGTGTTGTTATTATTGTTACTGTAATTATTGTTAGTGTTGTTATTATTGTTACTGTTATTATTGTTACTGTTATTGTTATTATTATGGTTGTTATTATTGTTACTGTTATTGTTACTGTTGTTATTATTGGTATTACTGTTATTATTGTTACTATTGTTCTTATTCTTACTGTAATTGTTACTGTTATTATTGTTACTGTTATTATTGTTACTGTTGTGGTTATAGTTACTCTTGTTATTATTGTTACTATTATTATTGCTACTGTTTTTATTATTGTTACTGTTATTCTTACTGTTGTTATTATTGTTACTGTTATTATTGTTACTATTGTGGTTATTGTTACTGTTATTATTGTTACTGTTATTGTTATTACTGTTATTGTTATTATTGTTACTGTTATTATTATTACTATTATTGTTACCATTGTTATTATTGTTACTGTTATTATTGTTACTGTTATTATCATTACTGTTATTGTTATTATTGTTACTGTTATTATTGTTACTGTTATTATTATTACTGTCATTGTTATTATTGTTACTGTTATTATTGTTACTGTTATTATTATTACTATTATTGTTACTGTTGTTATTATTGTTACTGTTATTATTGTTACTGTTATTATCATTACTGTCATTGTTATTATTGTTACTGTTATTATTGTTACTGTTATTATTATTACTATTATTGTTACTGTTGTTATTACTGTTACTGTTATTATTATTACTGTTATTGTTATTATTGTTACTGTTATTATTGTTACTGTTGTTATTATTACTATTATTGTTACTGTTATTATTATTGTTGCTGTTGTTATTATTGTTACTGTTATTGTTACTGTTGTAAGGAATCTTACAACACCAGGTTATAGTCCAACAAATTTATTTTAAAATCACAAGCTTTCGGAGATTATCCCCTTCGTCAGATGAATGAATGAAAAGGTTCTCAAATCGCATATCTTATACTATGTTGGGACAGCATCACACCAATCAAAAGGTGTCGTTGTTATTCAAACAGGCCAGTCACGGAGAACAGCACGTCCCAGTACACTCGATATACATTGTGTCGATTACACAGGCAGGCAGAAAGAAACTCAAAATGGCAGAGAGAGAGTTGTTATTATTGTTACTGTTATTATTGTTCACAATAATTTTCAGACATGATGAGGAATTGTAAGAACTATGAGCAGGATAAACTAGAATCCATAAAAATCCTGAGTCTTGAATCTGTAAATTTGTTCAGCAGTGGATTGTGTAGATAAGGACCATGCAAAGGTGTTAACGGTAGTTTCCATGCGTGAGGTTGCGAACAGACAAAAAAATTAGAATTTTGATCCATCTGGGCTGTAAACCAGCCTCCCGGCTGTCCTCTCCCCTCCCGGCTGTCCTCTCCCCTCCCGGCTGTCCTTTCCCCTCCCGGCTGTCCTTTCCCCTCCTGGCTGTCCTCTCCCCTCCCGGCTGTCCTCTCCCCTCCCGGCTGTCCTCTCCCCTCCCGGCTGTCCTCTCCCCTCCCGGCTGTCCTCTCCCCTCCTGGCTGTCCTTTCCCCTCCCGGCTGTCCTTTCCCCTCCCGGCTGTCCTTTCCCCTCCCAGCTGTCCTTTCCACTCCCAGCTGTCCTTTCCCCTCCCGGCTGTCCTTTCCCCTCCCAGCTGTCCTTTCCCCTCCTGGCTGTCCTCTCCCCTCCCGGCTGTCCTCTCCCCTCCCGGCTGTCCTTTTCCCTCCCGGCTGTCCTCTCCCCTCCCGGCTGTCCTCTCCCCTCCCGGCTGTCCTTTCCCCTCCTGGCTGTCCTTTCCCCTCCTGGCTGTCCTCTCCCCTCCCGGCTGTCCTTTCCCCTCCTGGCTGTCCTTTCCCCTCCTGGCTGTCCTCTCCCCTCCCGGCTGTCCTTTCCCCTCCCGGCTGTCCTTTCTCCTCCTGCCTTTAGTCTTTCTCCTCCTGCCTTTAGTCTTTCTCCTGCTACTTTATCGACATCTGCCTCCTAACTTTCTACCTGCTCCCTTTTTACTCTTGAGGGATGTAACATCTCCAACATGACTAGGTGAACAGACTGTTGTGTCCAACATACTAGCAATGTTGCTTTAAGAATGCCCTGGGATTATTTCAAACTCTCTATTGCTAATCTACACCCTTTCTCCTCCTTCAGTTGTTTGGCTTTCATAAGCCGCTTCCAGTCCCTGTATCTTAATCTATTGCAGACCGATATTCTTGACACTTGGAGCTGCCCTCATTTGCTCAATCAACTTTATCCTTCACTGAGTTGCAGATTTTGCTCTAGTTTCCTGATATCTTCCTTCAGCAATGTGGTTGATTCTTAATCACCCTCTGAAATGGCCTAGCAAGCCACTCAGTTGTAAAATCTCGCTACGAAAAGTCATAAGAATAAAACCGGACGGACCACCCGGCATCGGACCACCAGGCACCGGACACGACAACGGCAAAACACCAAGCCCAGTCGACCTTGCAAGGTCCTCCTTACTAACATCTGGGGACTTGTGCCAAAATTGGGAGAGCTGTCCCACAGACTAGTCAAGCAACAGCCTGACATAGCCATACTCACAGAATCATACCTTTCAGCCAACGTCCCAGACTCTCCCATCACCATCCCTGGGTATGTCCTGTCCCACCGGCAGGACAGACCCACCAGAGGTGGCGGTACAGTGATATACAGTCAGGAGGGAGTGGCCCTGGGAGTCCTCAACATTGACTCTGGACCCCATGAAATCTCATGGCATCAGGTCAAACATGGGCAAGGAAACCTCCTGCTGATTACCACCTACCGTCCTCCCTCAGCTGATGAATCAGTCCTCCTCCATGTTGAACACCACTTGGAGGAAGCACTGAGGGTAGCAAGGGCACAGAATATACTCTGGGTGGGGGACTTCAATGTCCATCACCAAGAGTGGCTCGGTAGCACCACTACTGACCGAGCTGGCCGAGTCCTGAAGGACATAGCTGCCAGACTGGGCCTGCGGCAGGTGGTGAGCGAACCAACACGAGGGAAAAACTTATTTGACCTCGTCCTCACCAATCTACCTGTCGCAAATGCATCTGTCCATGACAGTATTGGTAGGAGTGACCACCACACAGTCCTCGTGGAGATGAAGTCCCGTCTTGGCACTGAGGACACCATCCAACGTGTTGTGTGGCACTACCACCGTGCTAAATGGGATAGATTCAGAACAGATCGAGCAGCTCAAAACTGGGCATCCATGAGGCGCTGTGGGCCATCAGCAGCAGCAGAATTGTATTCCAGCACAATCTGTAACCTCATGGCCCGGCATATTCCTCACTCTACCATTACCAACAAGCCAGGGGATCAACCCTGGTTCAATGAGGAGTGTAGAAGAGCATGCCAGGAGCAGCACCAGGCGTACCTAAAAATGAGGTGCCAACCTGGTGAAGCTATTACTCAGGACTACATGCATGCTAAACAGCGGAAGCAACATGCTATAGACAGAGCTAAGCGATTCCACAACCAACGGATCAGATCAAAGCTCTGCAGTCCTGCCACATCCAGTCGTGAACGGTGGTGGACAATTAAACAACTAACGGGAGGAGGAGGCTCTGCAAACATCCCCATTCTCAATGATGGCGGAGTCCAGCACGTGAGTGCAAAAGACAAGGCTGAAGCGTTTGCAACCATCTTCAGCCAGAAGTGCCGAGTGGATAATCCATCTCAGCCTCCTCCCGATATCCCCACCATCACGGAAGCCAGTCTTCGGCCAATTCGATTCACTCCACGTGATATCAAGAAACGGCTGAGTGCACTGGATACAGCAAAGGCTGTGGGCCCCGACAACATCCCAGCTGTAGTGCTGAAGACTTGTGCTCCAGAACTAGCTGCGCCTCTAGCCAAGCTGTTCCAGTACAGCTACAACACTGGCATCCACCCGACAATGTGGAAAATTGCCCAGGTATGTCCTGTCCACAAAAAGCAGGACAAATCCAATCCGGCCAATTACCACCCCATCAGTCTACTCTCAATCATCAGCAAAGTGATGGAAGGTGTCGTCGACAGTGCTATCAAGCGGCACTTACTCACCAATAACCTGCTCACCGATGCTCAGTTTGGGTTCCGCCAGGACCACTCGGCTCCAGACCTCATTACAGCCTTGGTCCAAACATGGACAAAAGAGCTGAATTCCAGAGGTGAGGCGAGAGTGACTGCCCTTGACATCAAGGCAGCATTTGACCGAGTGTGGCACCAAGGAGCCCTCGTAAAATTGAAGTCAATGGGAATCAGGGGGAAAACTCTCCAGTGGCTGGAGTCATACCTAACACAAAGGAAGATGGTAGTGGTTGTTGGAGGCCAAGCATCTCAGCCCCAGGGCATTGCTGCAGGAGTTCCTCAGGGCAGTGTCCTAGGCCCAACTATCTTCAGCTGCTTCATCAATGACCTTCCCTCCATCATAAGGTCAGAAATGGGGATGTTCGCTGATGATTGCACAGTGTTCAGTTCCATTCGCAACCCCTCAGATAATGAAGCAGTCCGAGCCCGCATGCAGCAAGACCTGGACAACATCCAGGCTTGGGCTGATAAGTGGCAAATAACATTCGTGTCAGACAAGTGCCAGGCAATTACCATCTCCAACAAGAGAGAGTCTAACCACCTCCCCTTGACATTCAACGGCATTACCATCGCCAAATCCCCCACCATCAACATCCTGGGGGTCACCATTGACCAGAAACTTAACTGGACCAGCCATATAAATACTGTGGCTACGAGAGCAGGTCAGAGGCTGGGTATTCTGCGGCAAGTGACTCACCTCCTGACTCCCCAAAGCCTTTCCACCATCTACAAGGCACAAGTCAGGAGTGTGATGGAATACTCTCCACTTGCCTGGATGAGTGCAGCTCCAACAACACTCAAGAAGCTCGACACCATCCAGGACAAAGCAGCCCGCTTGATTGGCACCCCATCCACCACCCTAAACATTCACTCCCTTCACCACCGGCGCACCGTGGCTGCAGTGTGCACCATCCACAGGATGCACTGCAGCAACTCGCCAAGGCTTCTTCGACAGCACCTCACAAACCCGCGACCTCTACCACCTAGAAGGACAAGAGCAGCAGGCACATGGGAACAACACCACCTGCACGTTCCCCTCCAAGTCACACACCATCCCGACTTGGAAATATATCGCCGAACCTTCATCGTCGCTGGGTCAAAATCCTGGAACTCCCTCCCTAACAGCACTGTGGGAGAACCGTCACCACACAGACTGCAGCGGTTCAAGAAGGCGGCTCACCACCACCTTCTCAAGGGCAATTAGGGATGGGCAATAAATGCCGGCCTCGCCAGCGACGCCCACATCCCGTGAACGAATAAAAAAAAAAGTTGTCACAGAGCTGTCTATTCAGCTCTTCTTTCTGTTTTTATACCATCCTCTCTTGTTTTTCCCATTCTTTTACTTTCTCTCTTTACTCTTGGGGTGAATTTGTTTCCTTGCATTCTTCTACTGCCCTGCAAGTGGCAGCACTGAGCTGCTCTTCCCTATTCCTGCCGTCTCACCAAGTCCACGTCCCGCACTGAACACAGGAAAGTGTCGCAGCGGCAAACGCTAAAGCCCACCCACCCGACCCTGTACTAACCCCCCTCCATCACTCACCCACCCGACCCTGTACTAACCCCCCTCCATCACCCACCCACCCGGCCCTGTACTAAACCCCCCTCCATCACCCACCCACCAGACCCTGTACTAACCCCCCTCCATCACTCACCCACCCGACCCTGTACTAACCCCCCTCCATCACCCACCCACCCGACCCTGTACTAACCCCCCTCCATCACTCACCCACCCGACCCTGTACTAACCCCCCTCCATCACCCACCCACCAGACCCTGTACTAAACCCCCCTCCATCACCCACCCACCAGACCCTGTACTAAACCCCCTCCATCACCCACCCACCCGACCCTGTACTAACCCCCCTCCATCACCCACCCACCCGGACCCTGTACTAACCCCCCTCCATCACCCACCCACCCGACCCTGTACTAAACCCCCCTCCATCACCCACCCACCCGGACCCTGTACTAACCCCCCTCCATCACCCACCCACCCGGACCCTGAACTAAACCCCCTCCATCGCCCACCCACCCGACCCTGTACTAAACCCCCTCCATCGCCCACCCACCCGGACCCTGTACTAACCCCCCCTCCATCACCCACCCACCCGACACTGTACTAAACCCCCTCCATCGCCCACCCACCCGACCCTGTACTAACTCCTCTTCATCACCCATCCCCTCAAATATCTATCCAGTTCTCCCTTGCATTTTGCCCCACTCTCTGCCACTGGCAAGGCTGGCATTTATTGCCCATCCCTAGTTGTCCTGAGAAGATGGCTTGCTGGGCCTCTTCAGAGGAGTTAAGAGTCAACCACGTCAGTGTGGGACTGGAGTCACAGATAGGCCCAGGGCGGCAGGTTTCATTCCCGAAAGAAGCTAATGAACCAGTTGGGTTTTTACAACAATCCGACAGCTTCATGGTCACTGTTACTGAGACCGGCTTTTTATTTCCAGATTTTGTTTTAAACTGAATTCTAATTGTCCAATTGTTGGTCCCACGAGTCTGAAGCCAAGGGGCAGGAAGGGGCAGGAAGCAGGAAGGGGCAGGAAGCAGGAAGGGGCAGGAAGCAGGAAGGGGCAGGCAGGAAGCAGGAAGGGGCAGGAAGCAGGAAGGGGCAGGAAGCAGGAAGGGGCAGGAAGGGGCAGGAAGCAGGAAGGGGCAGGAAGGGGCAGGAAGCAGGAAGGGGCAGGAAGCAGGAAGGGGCAGGAAGGGGCAGCAAGGGGCAGGAAGGGGCAGGAAGCAGGAAGGGGCAGGAAGGGGCAGGAAGCAGGAAGGGGCAGGAAGCAGGAAGGGGCAGGAAGGGAAGGGGCAGGAAGGGGCAGGAAGCAGGAAGGGGCAGGAAGGGAAGGGGCAGGAAGGGGCAGCCTTCTCCTCCACCTCCACTGAGAAGGTGGCCCATTCTCACCCAGTCCTCACTCTTTAGTATCTCCAGATCGGGTCTGATCAAGACTCTGTATAACTGAATCATCATTTCCTCACCTTATATTATTCGAACCTCCTTGAGATAAAGGCCAACATTCCATTAGGCTTTTTGATTGCTGTGAACCAGCTTTTAGTGATTTGTGTACCTGGATACCCAAATATTCCACAGTTCCTGGGGTCTCAGCGTTAAAAAAAAAATTCTGATTTGTCTTTCTCGGATCCAGAGTGGATGACCCTACACTTGCCCACGTTGAACTCCATCTGCCACAGTTTTACCCACTCACTTAATCTGACTATGTTCCTTTGTAACTTCCTGCTCCCATCCACACAACTTACTGTGCCTCCTAACTTAGTGTCATTTGCAAATTTGGATATACAATTCTATTCCTTCAGCCAAGTCATTAATATATACAGTGAAAAGCTGAGGCCCCAGCACAGATCCCTGGGGAACACCATGTGTCACATCCACCAATCAGAGAACGAACCTTTTATCCCTATTCTCTGGCTCCCACCTCCCAACCAATTACCAACCCATGTCACGAGGTTGCCTTCAGTCCTGTGTGCTCTCATTTTTACTCATAATCTCTGGTGCAGAACCTGATCAAATGCCTTCTAGAGGTCCATGTACATGTTACCTCTTGTCTCAATTCTTTCGCAGTATTCCGGATACTCAAACCTCCATTAATGAAAGCCTGGTATGGGCGATGTTTTGTTCAACAACTACATGGAGAGGCTCCACTGCATTTGCCTCCTGCACAGTTTAAGTGTGTCAGTTGTTAGGTCACAGCTCACAGATAAACTCTACTTGTCCGCAATTGCTAGGGGACAGCATGTTGCTAAGAGATCGCACACAGAGTGTGCTGTACTTGCTTTGTTCATTGGAGAATGTTCCCAGTTATGTCTCCCAACAAGATTTTATTCTTTACCTATTTTCTTGCCAATGCCTCTTGTGTCTGACCTCCACAGGTCCTCCTGCGCCCGGGAGGGAGCGATGAACAGTGGCGACTGGGCCTTCTCCACAGCTCTTCACCTTTTTTATTTATTTGTTCACGGGATGTGGGCGTCGCTGGTGAGGCCGGCATTTATTGCCCATCCCTAATTGCCCTTGAGAAGGTGGTGGTGAGCCGCCTTCTTGAACCGCTGCAGTCCGTGTGGTGACGGTTCTCCCACAGTGCTGTTAGGAAGGGAGTTCCAGGATTTTGACCCAGCGATTATGAAGGAACGGCGATATATTTCCAAGTCGGGATGGTGTGTGACTTGGAGGGGAACGTGCAGGTGGTGTTGTTCCCAAGTGCCTGCTGCTCTTGTCCTTCTAGGTGGTAGAGGTCGCGGGTTTGGGAGGTGCTGTCGAAGAAGCCTTGGCGAGTTGCTGCAGTGCATCCTGTGGATGGTACACACTGCAGCCACAGTGCGCCGGTGGTGAAGGGAGTGAATGTTTAGGGTGGTGGATGGGGTGCCAATCAAGCAGGCTGCTTTATCTTGGATGGTGTCGAGCTTCTTGAGTGTTGTTGGAGCTGCACTCATCCAGGCAAGTGGAGAGTATTCCATCACACTCCTGACTTGTGCCTTGTAGATGGTGGAAAGGCTTTGGGGAGTCAGGAGGTGAGTCACTCGCCGCAGAATACCCAGTCTCTGACCTGCACTCGTAGCCACAGTATTTATATGGCTGGTCCAGTTAAGTTTCTGGTCAATGGTGACCCCCAGGATGTTGATGGTGGGGGATTCGGCGATGGTAATGCCGTTGAATGTCAAGGGGAGGTGGTTAGACTCTCTCTTGTTGGAGATGGTCATTGCCTGGCACTTGTCTGGCTGCTCCAATATCATAACTGAAAGGATCTCCTTGTATGTTGGAGCCCTGAGACCTGTGATCATCCTTGATTACTCTTTCCTGAACCTGCTCCAACCCTGCTGCACCATCACCAGCAGGTCATACTGAGGAGACACACATGCAAGGTTCATTTTAACTTCACAGCAGAGTTTTGGATGAGCCGAGGTTTACAGAGGATGGAAAATGGGAGGCCGGCCAGGAGAGCATTGGAATAGATCGTCTGTTTTTAGTGGTGTTGGTGAGGGAGGAATATTGGGCAGGAGAGCAGGAGAACTCCCTGTTCTTCTTCGAACAATGACATGGGATCTTTTACATCCACCTGAGTGAGTGGAAAGGGCCTTGGTTTAAAGTTTACCCTCACAACCCTCCCTCAGTATTCTGGGGAGTCGACAGTCCAGATTGCTGCTGATGTAATTACTGAGCTGCCTGTATCTTCTCCAGATCATTAATGAAAATAACAAACAGAGAAGACTCAACACTTGACCTGGGAAACCTCACTCCTCACCCCTTTTTCCCCATCCGGGTATCAGCTCAGCTGTCTTGTGAAACGTGGCTTGGGTTTGATATTTAGAATCATAGAATCATAGAATCATAGAAGTTACAACATGGAAACAGGCCCTTCGGCCCAACATGTCCATGTCGCCCAGTTTATACCACTAAGCTAGTCCCAATTGCCTGCACTTGGCCCATATCCCTCGATACCCATCTTCCCCATGTAACTGTCCAAATGCTTTTTAAAAGACAAAATTGTACCCGCCTCTACTACTGCCTCTGGCAGCTCGTTCCAGACACTCACCACCCTTTGAGTGAAAAAATTGCCCCTCTGGATCCTTTTGTATCTCTCCCCTCTCACCTTAAATCTGTGCCCCCTCGTTATAGACTCCCCTACCTTTGGGAAAAGATTTTGACTATCGACCTTATCTATGCCCCTCATTATTTTATAGACTTCTATAAGATCACCCCTTAACCTCCTACTCTCCAGGGAATAAAGTCCCAGTCTGTCTAACCTCTCCCTGTAAGTCAAACCATCAAGTCCCGGTAGCATCCTAGTAAATCTTTTCTGCACTCTTTCTAGTTTAATAATATCCTTTCTATAATAGGGTGACCAGAACTGTACACAGTACTCCAAGTGTGGCCTCACCAATGCCCTGTACAACTTCAACAAGACATCCCAACTCCTGCATTCAATGTTCTGACCAATGAAACCAAGCATGCTGAATGCCTTCTTCACCACCCTATCCACCTGTGACTCCACTTTCAAGGAGCTATGAATCTGTACTCCTAGATCTCTTTGTTCTATAACTCTCCCCAACGCCCTACCATTAACGGAGTAGGTCCTGGCCCGATTCGATCTACCAAAATGCATCACCTCACATTTATCTAAATTAAACTCCATCTGCCATTCATCGGCCCACTGGCCCAATTTATCAAGATCCCGTTGCAATCCTAGATAACCTTCTTCACTGTCCACAATGCCACCAATCTTGGTGTCATCTGCAAACTTACTAACCATGCCTCCTAAATTCTCATCCAAATCATTAATATAAATAACAAATAACAGCGGACCCAGCACCGATCCCTGAGGCACACCGCTGGACACAGGCATCCAGTTTGAAAAACAACCCTCTACAACCACCCTCTGTCTTCTGTCGTCAAGCCAATTTTGTATCCAATTGGCTACCTCACCTTGGATCCCATGAGATTTAACCTTATGTAACAACCTACCATGCGGTACCTTGTCAAATGCTTTGCTAAAGTCCATGTAGACCACGTCTACTGCACAGCCCTCATCTATCTTCTTGGTTACCCCTTCAAAAAACTCAATCAAATTCGTGAGACATGATTTTCCTCTCACAAAACCATGCTGACTGTTCCTAATCAGTCCCTGCCTCTCCAAATGCCTGTAGATTCTGTCCCTCAGAATACCCTCTAACAACTTACCCACTACAGATGTCAGGCTCACTGGTCTGTAGTTCCCAGGCTTTTCCCTGCCGCCCTTCTTAAACAAAGGCACGACATTTGCTACCCTCCAATCTTCAGGCACCTTACCTGTAGCGGTGGATGATTCAAATATCTCTGCTAGGGGACCCGCAATTTCCTCCCTAACCTCCCATAACGTCCTGGGATACATTTCATCAGGTCCCGGAGATTTATCTACCTTGATGCGCGTTAAGACTTCCAGCACCTCCCTCTCTGTAATATGTACACTCCTCAAGACATCACTATTTATTTCCCCAAGTTCCCTAACATCCATGCCTTTCTCAACCGTAAATACCGATGTGAAATATTCATTCAGGATCTCACCCATCTCTTGTGGTTCCGCACATAGATGACCTTGTTGATCCTTAAGAGGCCCTACTCTCTCCCTAGTTACCCTTTTGCCCTTTATGTATTTGTAGAAGCTCTTTGGATTCACCTTTGCCTGATCTGCCAAAGCAATCTCATATCCCCTTTTTGCCCTCCTGATTTCTCTCTTAACTCTACTCCGGCAATCTCTATACTCTTCAAGGGATCCACTTGATCCCAGCTGCCTATGCATGTCATATGCCTCCTTCTTATTTTTGACTAGTGCCTCAATCTCCCGAGTCATCCAAGGTTCCCTACTTCTACCAGCCTTGCCCTTCACTTTATAAGGAATGTGCTTACCCTGAACCCTGGTTAACACACTTTTGAAAGCCTCCCACTTACCAGACGTCCCTTTGCCTGCCAACAGACTCTCCCAATCAACTTCTGAAAGTTCCTGTCTAATACCATCAAAATTGGCCTTTCCCCAATTTAGAATTTTAACTTTTGGGCCAGACCTATCCTTCTCCATAGCTATCTTAAAACTAATGGAATTATGATCACTGGTCCCAAAGTGATCCCTCACTAACACTTCTGTC
This sequence comes from Heptranchias perlo, assembly GCF_035084215.1. NCBI lineage: Eukaryota > Metazoa > Chordata > Chondrichthyes > Hexanchiformes > Hexanchidae > Heptranchias > Heptranchias perlo. The sequence continues at coordinate 43,938,976 of NC_090350.1, forward strand.
ACCTGCCCTTCCTTATTTCCCAAGAGGAGGTCAAGTTTTGCCCCCTCTCTAGTCGGGCCATCCACATACTGAATGAGAAATTCCTCCTGAATACACTCAACAAATTTCTCTCCATCCAAGCCCCTAATGCTATGGCTGTCCCAGTCAATGTTGGGAAAGTTAAAGTCCCCTACTATTACCACCCTATTTTTCTTGCAGCTGTCTGTAATCTCCTTACATATTTGCTCCTCAATTTCCCGTTGACTATTTGGGGGTCTGTAGTACAATCCTATCAAAGTGATCTCTCCCTTCTTATTTTTCAGTTCTACCCATATAGACTCCGTGGGCGAACCCTCGGATATATCCCCTCTCACTACTGCCGTGATGTTCTCCCTAATCAAGAACGCAACTCCCCCTCCTCTCTTACCTCCTGCTCTATCTTTCCTATAGCATCTGTACCCTGGAACATTGAGCTGCCAGTCCTGCCCCTCCCTTAGCCATGTTTCAGTAATAGCTATAACATCCCAGTCCCATGTACCCATCCATGCCCTGAGTTCATCTGCCTTGCCCATCAGACTTCTTGCATTGAAATAAATGCAGTTTAATCTAGACTTCCCTTGGTCTTTGCCCTGCTTTCTCAGACCATCTGTCCGGTCATGTTCTGTACACTCTCCCTTACTGCCTTTTGTTTCTGTCACCACTTTATTTCCCACTGACTTCCTGCATCGGTTCCCATCCCCCTGCCACATTAGTTTAAACCCTCCCCAACAGCACTGGCAAACACTCCCCCTAGGACATTGGTTCCAGTCCTGCCCAGATGCAGACCGTCCAATTTGTACTGGTCCCACCTCCCCCAGAACCGGTTCCAATGGCCCAGGAATTTGAATCCCTCCAGCTTGCACCATCTCTCAAGCCACGTATTCATCCTAGCTATCCTGTCATTCCTACTCTGACTAACCCGTGGCACTGGTAGCAATCCTGAGATTACTACCTTTGAGGTCCTACTCTTTAGTTTAACTCCTAACTCCCTAAATTCAGCTTGTAGGACCTCATCCCGTTTTTTACCTATATCGTTGGTACCTATATGCACCACGACAACTGGCTGTTCACCCTCCCCCTCCAGAATGTCCTGCAGCCGCTCCGAGACATCCTTGACCCTTGCACCAGGGAGGCAACATACCATCCTGGAGTCTCGGTTGCGTCCGCAGAAACGCCTGTCTATTCCCCTTACAATCGAGTCCCCTATCACTATAGCTCTGCCACTCTTTTTCCTGCCCTCCTGTGCAGCAGAGCCAGCCACGGTGCCATGAACCTGGCCACTGCCACCTTCCCCTGATGGCCCGGATGTTTAAGGGAGTGGATATAGAGGCCAGGAGAGTCCAGGAGAGGCCAGGAGAATCCAGGAGAGGCCAGGAGAATCCAGGAGAGGCCAGGTGAGTCCAGGAGAGGCCAGGAGAATCCAGGAGAGGCCAGGTGAGTCCAGGAGAGGCCAGGTGAGTCCAGGAGAAGCCAGGAGAGTCCAGGAGAGGCCAGGTGAGTCCAGGAGAGGCCAGGAGAATCCAGGAGAGGCCAGGTGAGTCCAGGAGAGGCCAGGTGAGTCCAGGAGAGGCCAGGAGAGTCCAGGAGAATCCAGCAGAGGCCAGGAGAGTCCAGGAGAATCCAGGAGAGGCCAGGAGAGGCCTAGGCCTGATTCACTGGGGCGACACTTCAGCTGAAGTGTTACAACCAGTTTCAGTGCCCCTGGGCTGGAGAGAGGACAAATCAACCCTGGGTCCTGCTCCTTAGGGTATATCATGAGTATACAGGGGGCTTAGGGTATAACGTGAGTATACAGGGGGCTTAGGGTATATCGTGAGTATACAGGGGGCTTAGGGTATATCGTGAGTATACAGGGGGCTTAGGGTATATCGTGAGTATACAGGGGGCTTAGGGTATATCGTGAGTATACAGGGGGCTGGACAGTATGCGCATGGACATCAGGTGAGAACAGGATTGGGCTTGGTTGTGATGCCTCCTGCAGGCAAATAGCCTGACAACACTCATCTCATTGTCCAGTTTCACAATGGCCCCTTGGTGAACTCCCGAAGAGGAGCTGGTGCTGATATCCCAGTGAGACTCCGTGCGTTCAGGAAAAGGGAGGGGGGAAATTCTGGGAAAAAAACTTAAGAAAACTCATTCTGGGGCTGTGGGCATCACTGGTGAGGCCGGCATTTGTTGCTCGTCCCTCATTGTCCTGAGACGGTGCTGGTGGGCCTTCTCAAACTGCAGTCTGTGTGCTGTTTTATTCTTGTTATTCTTGGTAGTAGTTTGATACAATTGAGAGGCTCGCTTCAGAGGGCAGTAAAGACTCAACCACATCGGTGTGGGACTGGAGTCACATTTAGGCCCAGACCGGGTAAGGACGGCAGGTTTCCTTCCCTAAAGGGGACATTAGTGAACCAGTTGGGTTTTTATGACAATCCAACAGCTTCACGGTCACTTTCACTGAGACCAGCTTTTTATTTCCAGATTTTTAAACTGAATTCAAATTCCCAAACTGCCCATGGTGGGATTTGAACTCGCGTTCTCAGGATAACATAACTCCTACACTACTGTACTCTGATTGGTGTTCGTGCTCAAGACTCAAATAAATGCAATCCAGGTTGTGTTTTATAAAGGGGGCTCTCACTGTGAGGAGTCTTTCTTAGTCTGTTGCTCACTTGATCGCGATGATGTCATAGAATGATACAGCACGGGAGGCCATTCACCCCATCGTGCCTGTGCCGGCTCTTTGAAAGAGCTGTCCAATTAGTCCCACTCCCCCGCTCTTTCCCCAGAGCCCTGTAAATTTCTCTCCTTCACGTATTTGTCCAATTCCCTTTTGAAAGTTATTATTGAATCACCACCCTTTTCAGGCAGCGCATTCCAGATCATTACAACTCGCTGTGTAAAAAGAATGTTTGCTCATCTCCCCTCTGGCTCTTTTGCCGATCACCTTAAATCTGTGTCCTCTGGTTACCGACCCTTCTGCCACTGGAAACAGTTTCTCCTTATTTACTCTATCAAAACCGTTCATGATTTTGAACACCTCCATTAAATCTCCCCTTAATCTTCTCTGTTCTAAGCTTCTCCAGTCTCTCCACATAACTGAATTCCCTCATCCCTGACACCATTCTAGTAAATCTCTTCTGCACCCTCTCTAAGGCCTTGTCATCCTTCCTAAAGTGTGGTGTCCAGAATTGGCCACAATACTCCAGCTGAGACCTAACCAGTATTTTATAAAGGTTTAGCATAACTTCCCTGCTTTTGTACTCTGTGCCTCTATTAATAAAGCCCAGGATCCCAAATGCTTTTTAACAGCCTTCTCAACTTCTCCTGCCTCCTTCAAAGATTTGTGTATGTACACATATATACTCTCTCTGTTCCTGCACCCCCTTTAAAATTGTGCCATTTAGTTTATATTGCCTCTCCTCATTTTTCCTACCAAAATGTATCACTTTACACTTCTCTGCGTTAAATTTCATCTGCCATGTGTCTGCCCATTTCACCAGTCTGTCTCTGTCCTCCTGAAGTCTGTTACTATCCTCCTCACTGTTTACTAAATTTCCGAGTTTCATGTCACCTGCAAACTTTGAAATTATGCCCCATTCCCAAGTCCAGGTCATTAATATATTATCAAAAAGGGCAGTGGTCCTAATACCGACCCCTGGGGAACACCACTGTATACTTCCCTCCAGTCTGAAAAACAACCATTCACCACTACTCTCTGCTTTCTGTCCCTTATATAATCCCATATCAATGATTTGGATAAGGGAACCAAATGTAATGTTTCCAAGTTTGCTGACGACACAAAACTAGGTGGGATTGTGAGTTGTGAGGAGGATGCAAAGAGGCTTCAAGGCGATTTAGACAAGTTGAATGAGTGGGCAAATACATGGCAGATGCAGTATAATGTGGATAAATATGAAGTTATCCACTTCGGAAGGAAAAACAGAAAGGCAAAGTATTATTTAAATGGTGATAGATTGGGGAATATTGATGTACAAAGGACCTGGGTGTCCTTGTACACCAGTCACTGAAAGCAAACATGCAGGTGCAGCAAGCAGTTAGGAAGGCAAATGGTATGTTGGCCTTCATTGCAAGAGGATTTGAGTACAGGAACAAGGATGTCTTACTGCAGTTATACAGGGCCTTGGTGAGACCACACCTGGAGTATTGTGTGCAGTTTTGGTCTCCTTTCCTAAGAAAGGATATACTTGCCATAGAGTGAGTGCAGCGAAGGTTCACCAGACTGATTCCTGGGATGGCAGGGCTGTCGTATGAGGAGAGATTGGGTCGACTCGGCCTGTATTCACTCGAGTTTATAAGAATGAGAGGGGATCTCATTGAAACATATAAAATTCTGACAGGGCTAGACAGACTGGATGCAGGGAGGATGTTTCCCCTGGCTGGGGGGTCCAGAACGAGGGGTCACAGTCTCAGGATACGGGGTAGGACATTTAGGACTGAGATGAGGAGAAATTTCTTCACTCAGGGTGGTGAACCTGTGGAATTCTCCACCACAGAAGGCAGTGGAGGCCAAGTCACTGAATATATTTAAGAAGGAGCTAGATAGATTTCTAGACACAAAAGGCATCAAGGGGTATGGAGAGAGAGCGGGAATATGGTATTGAGATAGAGGATCAGCCATGATCATATTGAATGGCGGAGCAGGCTCGAAGGGCCGAATGGCCTGCTCCTGCTCCTATTTTCTATGTTTCTCTGAGCCAATTTTGTATCCATGCTGCCACTGTCCCTTTAATCCCACGGGCTTTAATTTTGCTAACGAGTCTATTATGTGGCACTTTATCAAATGCCTTTTGAAAGTCCATATACACACCATCAACCTCACTACCCTCATCAACCCTCTCCGTTACTTCATCAAAGATCTCAATCAGTTAGTCAAACATGATTTGCGGAGGTACCTTGAGGATATTTTTTATGTGAATCAGGTGTTTTCAAACAATTAAACAGATTTCCAAACACCTTTCCATAAAAGCAGTTCCTATGTATATATACTTGTATATATCTATGTATATATACTTGTATATATCTATGTATATATACTTGTATATATCTATGTATATATACTTGTATATATGAGGTACACAGGTATGAAGTATTGTTTACCTCATACAAGGTTTGAGATATGTCGCAGTTCAGTCCCGATGTTGCTCCTGGGGCAGATGTCACGCTCTGGTGTTACTGTGTAATAAGGAGCTGTGTTGGGGATTCAGTTCTCACCCCCCGGCATCAATGTACATTTAGAAACATGGCTACTGATCAGTTAATGGAGTCATCCAGGGGCGATGACAGTGTGACACCAGGCAGAATGCAGACTGGCCGTGTCTGACATTCTAAACTCTTTCACCACTGCTGCTGCTACTTTGGCTAATAGGATCCGTCAGAGACATCACACAGGCAATGTTTCCATAGCGATGTCCTTGGCTGCTCCCAACTGTTGTGAAAACCACATTGACCCCACACAGCAAGTATTATAACTCAGGCCTGAGATTCTACTGAACCCATGTCAGAACGAGCATGGCTCATTAATGATCTAAAATCACCCAACATTTCCTAGTGTCACACTGCTCACAGCTGCAATCCTGCCTCCTCTCCACCCCTCAGGCAGCTCACTCGGCCTAGGATTATAGGAACACAGGAACAGGAGTAGGCCATTCAGCCCCTCGTGCCTGCTCCGCCATTTGATAAGATCATGGCTGATCTGTGATCTAACTCCATATACCTGCCTTTGGCCCATATCCCTTAATTCCTTTGGTTGCCAAAAAGCTATCTATCTCGGATTTAAATTTAGCAATTGAGCTAGTATCAATTGCCATTTGCGGAAGAGAGTTCCAAACTTCTACCACCCTTTGTGTGTAGAAATGTTTTCTAATCTCACTCCTGAAAGGTCTGGCTCTAATTTTTAGACTGTGCCCCCTACTCCTAGAATCCCCAACCAGCGGAAATAGTTTCTCTCTATCCACCCTATCCGTTCCCCTTAATATCTTATAAACTTCGATCAGATCACCCCTTAACCTTCGAAACTCTAGAGAATACAACCCCAATTTGTGTAATCTCTCCTCGTAACTTAACCCTTGAAGTCTGGGTATCATTCTAGTAAAACTACGCTGCACTCCCTCCAAGGCCAATATGTCCTTCCGAAGGTGCGGTGCCCAGAACTGCTCACAGTACTCCAGGTGCGGGCTAACCAGAGTTTTGTATAGCTGCAGCATAACTTCTGCCCCCTTGTACTCCAGTCCTCTGGATATAAAGGCCAGCATTCCATTAGCCTTATTGATTATTTTCTGCACCTGTTCATGACACTTCAATGATCGATGTACCTGAACCCCTAAGTCCCTTTGGACATCCACTGTTTTTAACTTTTTACCATTTAGAAAGTACCCTGTTCTATCCTTTTTTTGATCCACAGTGGATGACCTCACATTTGTCCACATTGAATTCCATTTGCCACAGTTTTGCCCATTCACCTAATCTATCAATATCGCTTGTAATTTTATGTTTTCATCTACACTGCTTACAATGCCACCAATCTTTGTGTCATCGGCAAACTTAGAAATGAGACTTTCTATGCCTTCATCTCAGCCGTTAATAAATATTGTGAATAATTGAGGCCCCAAGACAGATCCCTGCGGGACTCCACTAGTCACATCCTGCCAATGTGAGTACCTGCCCATTATCCCTACTCTCTGTCGCCTTTTGCTCAGCCAACTTCCTAACCAAGTCCGTACTTTTCCCTCAATTCCATGGGCTTCTATCTTAGTTAACAGTCTCTTATGTGGGACTTTATCAAATGCCTTCTGGAAGTCCATATAAATAACATCCATTGACATTCCCCTGTCCACTACTTTAGTCACCTCTTCAAAAAATTCAATCAGGTTTGTCAGGCACGACCTACCTTTCACAAATCCATGCTGGCTCTCTCTGATTAACTGAAAATTCTCGAGGTGTTCAGTCACCCTATCCTTAATTAGAGACTCCAGCATTTTCCCCACAACAGTTATTAGGCTAACTGGTCTATAATTCCCTGATTTCCCTCTCTTTCCTTTCTTAAAAAGTGGAGTGACATGTGCAATTTTCCAATCCAGATGGACGGTTCCTGAATCTAGAGAACTTTGAAAGATTATAGTTTGGGCATCTGCAATGTGCTCACCTACTTCCTTTAAAACCCTGGGATGGAAACCATCTGGTCCCGGGGATTTGTCACTCTTTGGTGCTATTATTTTCTTCATTACTGTTGTTTTACTTATGTTAATTTTATCGAGTCTCTGTCCTCGATTCAATATTAGTTTTCTTGGGATTTCCGGCATGCTATCCTCTTTTTCGACTGTAAATACTGACGCAAAGTAATTGTTCAACATGTCCGCCATTTCCCCATTGTCAATGACAATATCCCCACTTTCAGTTTTTAAGGGGCCAACATTGTTCCTGACCACCCTCTTTTTCCTAATATAACTATAAAAGTTCTTTGTATTGGTTTTGATATCCCTTGCGAGTTTCTTTTCATACTCTCTTTTTGTAGCTCTTACTATCTGTTTTGTGACCCTTTGTTGATCTTTGTATCTTTCCCATTCGCCAGGATCTGTGCCATTTTTTGTCTTTTTGTATGCCCTTTCCTTATGTCTTATACTGTCCCTTACCTCTTTAGTTGTCCATGGCTGTTTTTTTTGACAACTAGAGTTCTTGCCCCTCAGGGGTATAAACCGATTCTGTATCACGTTAAATGTTTCTTTAAACATTTCCCACTGATCATCAGTCGTTTTACCCATTAACAGATTTGCCCAGTTTACTGTGGACAGTCTCTGTCTCATCCCATTGAAGTCGGCCTTACCCAAGTCTAGAATCTTGGCAGCTGGTTCACTTTTTTCCCTTTCAAACACTACATTGAACTCGATCATGTTATGATCACTATTGGATAGATGTTCACGCACAGTTAAGCTGTTAACTAAATCTGGTTCATTACTCATTACTAAATCTAGTATGGCTTGCCCCCTTGTTGCCTCTAGGACATACTGCTGTAGAAAACTATCCCGGACACACTCAAGAAATTCACTACCTTTCTGACAGTTGCTAGTCTGCTTTTCCCAATCAATGTGAAGGTTAAAGTCCCCCATTAAGACCACTATGCCTTTCTTACACGCTTGTCTAATCTCTGCATTTATACAATCTAGCACTTCAGAGCTGCTGCCAGGGGTCCTATACACAACTCCCACTATAGTCTTAGATCCTTTCCTATTTCTCAATTCAACCCATAAGGTCTCTGTTGGCTGCTTACCTCTCGTTATGTCCTCCTTTATCATTGAAGTGATTTCATCTCTAATCATTAAGGCTACTCCTCCCCCTCTTCAATTTTCCCTATCTCTCCTGTAGACCTTATAACCCGGTATATTTAGTTCCCAATCCTGACCATCCTGCAGCCAAGTCTCAGTAATAGCTATCATGTCATCCCCTCCAATTTGAATTTGTGCCTGTAGTTTATTTAATTTATTCCTTATACTCCGTGCATTTGTATATAGAACTCTTAGTTGGGCCACACACCCTAGCCTGACCTTCAGCTTTGATGCTGGGTTAATCGCCTTACGCCTTCTAGTTTTCACTTTATCTGTCGTGCCTAAAGTACACTCTCTTTCTGCTGCTCTACGCTTTTCCCTTTCACTTGTTCTTGAACAACTGTTTGTACTATTTGTATTGTAAATTTCCCCTGGGTCTTCCCCTCTCTTGCTGCTCTCAACTTTATTCCCTTCTGACTCCCCGCTCAGGTTCCCATCCCCCTGCCACTCTAGTTTAAACCTTCCCCAACAGCACTAGCAAACACCCCCGCGAGGACATTGGTCCCGGTCCTGCTCGGGTGTAACCAGTCACGCTTGTACAGGTCCCACCTTCCCCAGAACCGGTCCCAATGTCCCAGGAATCTAAATCCCTCCCTCCTACACCATCCCTGCAGCCACGCATTCATCTGGTCTATTCTCCTGTTCCTATACTCACTAGCATGTGGCACTGGTAGTAATCCTGAGATCACTACCTTTGAAGTCCTGCCTTTTAATTTATCTCCTAACTCCTTAAATTCACCTTGCAGGACCCCACCCCTTTTTTTACCTATGTCGTTGGTGCCCTTATGGACCACGACTACTGGCTGTTCACCCTCCCCTTCCAGAATGCCCTGCAGCCGCTCCGCAACATCCTTGACCCTAGCACCAGGGAGGCAACATACCATCCTGGAGTCACGTTTGCGGCCGCAGAAACGCCTATCTGTTCCCCTTACAATGGAATCCCCTATCACTATAGCCCTGCCACTCTTCTTCCTCCCCTCCTGTGCAGCAGAGCCACCCGTGGTGCCCCGAACCTGGCTCTTGCTGCTTTCCCCTGTTAAGCCATCTCCCCCAACAGTATCCAAAGTGGTATATCTGTTTGAGAGGGAGATGGGTTCAAATCATGTGGCTTCACAGGATCCTGAGATCCTCAGCTACTTGCTGACTAAGACCAGTCATTGAATATCGACAAACTATTCCACCACAGAGAGTATCGTAGCTCAAACCCATCCTGATCACACCTACAACCTGGCAATGCACATGCTCCAGCACAGTCACACCGTGGGTACGGTCTGTTTGCAGATATTGGATACAGTATATTTACACAGTGGGTACAATATATTACACAGTGGGTACAGTATATTTACAGTCTGGGTACAGTATATTTACACTGTGGGTACAGTATATTTACAATCTGAGTACAGTATATTTACACTGTGGGTACAGAATATTTACAACCTGGGTACAGAATATTTACACTGTGGGTACAATATATTACACAGTGGGTACAGTATATTTACAATCTGGGTACAGTATATTACACAGTGGGTACAGTATATTTACAATCTGGGTACAGTATATTACACAGTGGGTACAGTATATTTGCACTGTGGGTATAGTAAATTTACACTGTGGAAACAGTATACCACACTGTGGGTAGAGTATATTACACAGTGGGCACAGTATATTTACACTGTGGGTACAGTAAATTTACCGTGTCAGTACAGTATATTTACACTGTGGGTACAGTATATTACACCATGGGTACAGTATATTACACTGTGGTACAGTGTATTTATACTGTGGATACAGTATATTTACACTATGGGTACAGTATACAGCACTGAGGGTACAGTATATTACACCATGGGTATAACATATTACACTGTGGGTACAGTATATCACACTGTGGGTACAGTATATTACCCTGTGGATACAATATATTACACTGTGGGTACAGTATATTACACAGTGGGTACAGTATATTTACAGTGGGCATAATATACTTACACTGTTGGTACAGTATATCACACTTTGGATAAAGTATATTACACTGTGGGCACAGTATGTTTACACTGTGGGTACAGTAAATTGCACCGAGGACACAGTATATTACACCGTGGGTACAGTATATTTATACAGTGGGTACAGTATATTTACACTGTTGGTACAGTATATCATTCTGTGGAAACAGTATATTACACTGTGGGCATAGTGTATTTACACTGTGGATACAGTAAATTGTACCATGGATACAGTATATTTACACTGTGGAAACAGTATATCACACTGTGGGTACATTATATTTACACCATGGGTACAGTATATTTCACTGTGGGTAGAGTGTATTTACAATGTGGGTACAGTATATTACACTGTGGGTACAGTATATTACACCATGTATACTGTATATTTCACAGTGGGTACAGTATATTACACCATGGGTACAGTATATTACACTGTGGGTACAGTATATTACATCATGGGTACAGTATATTACACAGTAGGTACAGTATATTACACAGTGGGTACAGTATATTACACAGTGGGTACAGTATATCACACTATGGATACAGTATATTACACAGTGTGCACAGTATATTTACACAGTGGGTACAGTATATTACACATTGGTACAGTATATTTACAGTGGGCACAGTATATTTACACTGTGGGTACAGTAAATTGCACCACCGGGACAGTATGTTACACTGTGGGTACAGTATATTTATACTGTGGGTACAGTATATTACACAGTGGGTACAGTATATTGCACTGTGGGTACAGTATATTTATACTGTGGGTACAGTATATTACACAGTGGGTACAGTATATTGCACTGTGGGTACAGGATATTTACAATGTGGGTACCGTATATTTACACTGTGAGTGCAGTATATTACATAGTGGATACTGTATGTTACACCGTAGGTACAGTATATTTACACCATGGGTACTGTATATTTCACAGTGGGTACAGTCTATTTCACACTGGGTACAGTATAGTACACCGTGGGTACAGTATATTATACAGTGGGTACAGTATATTAAACCGTGGGTGCAGTATATTTACACTGTGCGTTCATTTTGTTACACCATGGGTACAGTATATTACATTGTGGGTACAGTATACTTACAGTGGGTATAGTATATTAAACGGTGGGTATAGCATATTTCACAGTGGGTACAGTAGATTACCCTGTGGGTACAGAATATTACATAGTGGGTACAGTATATTACACAGTGTGTACAGTATATTACACAGTGGGTACAATATATTACACCGAGGGTACTGTATATTACACAGTGTGCACAGTATATTTACAGTGGGTGCAATATATTTACACTGTGGGCACAATATATCACACCATGGATACAGTATATTACAGTGTGTGTACAGTATATTTTCACATGGATTTATGTGGGTAACTAATGTGGTAGATAAGGGAGTGTCTCTGGATGTTTTTTATGGACTTCCAGAAGGCATTCGATAAGGTTCGTCCTAGAGACTGTTAACAAAAATGAGAGTGGATGGAATTGGAGGAAACCTATTGTCATGGATAGGGAATTGGTTGGGAGGTAGGAGACAGAGAGTAGGGATAATGGGTGTGTTGTCAGGATGTGACTGGTGGTGTCCCCCAGGGATGTGTACGGGGGCCTCAGCTTTTCACTATATTTATAAATGACTTGGATGAAGGAATCAAGTGACGAATATCTCAGTTTGCTGATGACTCTACGTTAGGTGGTACAGTAAATAGTGTCGATGGGAGCAGAAAGTTGCAAAGGGACATCGATAGATTCAGTGAGTGGGCAAAACTGGGGCAGATGGAGTTCAATGTGGGGGAATGCGAGGTCATCGACTTCGGACCTAAGAAATATAAATCAGAGTACTTTCTAAATGGTGAGAAGCTCGGAACTGTGGAGGAGCCGAGAGATTTAGGGGTCCAAGTACAGAAATCACTAAAACCTAGTGAACAGGTACAAAAAATAATTTAAAAGGCAAATGGAATGTTGGCCTTTATCTCAAGGGGGCCGGAATACAGAAAGGTGAGAGTTACATTACAGTGTATAAAGTTGTGGTTAGACCCCATCTGGAGATACGTGTTCATTATATATAAATAGGATTTATTGGCCTTGGAGGGGGTGCAGGGCAGATTCACCAGAATGATACCGGAGATTAAAGGGTTAAATTATGAGGACAAGTTGCAGAGACGGGGCTGGTATTCCCTTGTGTATGGAAGTTTAAGGGGTGATCTAATTGAGGTGTTTAAGATGATTAAAGGAGTTAATAAGGGATCCAGAACCAAGGCAGGTAAATGGATTTAAGATGCGGATCAGCCATGATCTCATTGAATGGCAGAACAGGCTCATGGGGCTGAATGGTCTCCTCCTGATCCTGTGTTCCTATTCGACACTCCGCACACTTTCATGAGACACTGCACACACTGAAATCTCAGCACATTTCCAACATCTGGATTGATGATCAAAGTTCTATGAATTTTGACCTGGACAGTTTATTCTCCTCTCTGAATTCCTGTGTTGTTGCAGTGCAGAGTCTGCAACTGCAGCCATGGAGGGAATCATTCTGTCCATTGGCAGCTGGAATATGAAGACACCTGTACCAAAAGCTGATGGAGACACAGCCAATGCCTGGTTTATTGCTCTACATTGTCTCTGCTGATCTGGTCTTTAGTTTGCTCCACTTTGCCCTGTGTTCTCTCTGCTGATCTGGTTGTTTGTCTGCTCGAGGTCACCTGTGCTCTCTCTGCTGATCTGGTTCTTTGTGGGCTCCAGTTTGCACTGTGCTCTCTCTGCTGATCTGGTTCTTTGTGTGCTGCTAGTTTGCCCTGTGTTCTCTCTGCTGACCTGGTTGTTTGTCTGCTCTAGTTTGCACTGTACTCTCTCAGCTGATCTGGTTGTTTTTCTACTATTGTTTTCCTGTGTTCTCTCTGCTGATCTGGTTGTTTATGTGCTCTAGTTTGCCCTGTGCTCTCTCTGCTGATCTTGTTGTTTGTGTGCTCTACTTTTCCTGTGCGTTCTCTCTGCTGATCTGGTTGTTTGTGTGCTCCAGTTTTCCCCGTGTTCTCTCTGTTGATCTCGTTTTTTGTGTGCTCGAGTTTGCCCTGTGTGTTCTCTCTGCTGATCTTGTTGTTTGTGTGCTCTAGTTTTCCTGTGCTCTGTCTGCTGACCTTGTTGTTTGTCTGCTCTAGTTTGCCCTGTGTTCTCTCTGCTGATCTTGTTGTTTCTCTGCTCTAGTTTGCCCGGTGCTCTCTCTGCAGATCTTGTTGTTTGTGTACTCTAGTTTGCCTGTGTGTTCTCTCTGCTGATCTGGTTGTTTGTCTGCTCTAGTTTGCCCTGTGTTCTCTCTGCTGTTCTGGTTGTTTGTGTGCTCCAGTTTGCCCTGTGCTCCCTCTGCTGATCTATTTGTTTGTGTGCTCTAGTTTTCCTGTGCTCTCTCTGCTGATCTGGTTGTTTGTGTGCTCTAATTTGCCCTGTGTGTTCTCTCTGCTGATCTGTTTGTTTTTCTAGTCTTGTTTTCCTGTGTTCTTTCTGCTGATCTGGTTGTTTGTCTGCTCCAGTTTGCCCTGTGTTCTCTCTGCTGATCTTGTTGTTTGTGTGCTCTAGTTTTCCAGTGCTCTCTCTGCTGATCTTGTTGTTTGTCTGCTCTAGTTTCCCGTGTTCTCTCTGCTGATCTGGTTGTTTGTCTGCTCCAGTTTGCCTGTGTGTTCTCTCTGCTGATCTGGTTGTTTGTGTGCTCTAGTTTTCCTGTGCTCTCTCTGCTGATGCTCCAGTTTGCCCTGTGCTCTCTCCGCTGATCTGGTTGTTTGTATGCTCTAGTTTTCCTGTGCATTCTCTCTGCTGATCTGGTTGTTTGTCTGCTCTAGTTTTCCTGTGCTGTCTGTGCTGATCTGATTGATTGTGTGCTCTAGTTTGCCCTGTGCTCTCTCTGCTGATCTGGTTGTTTGTCTGCTCTCGTTTGCCCTGTATTCTCTCTGCTGATGTTATAAGAACATAAGAAATAGGAGCAGGAGTAGGCCAATCGGCCCTTCGAGCCTGCTCCGCCATTCAATAAGATCATGGCTGATCTGATCCTAACCTCAAATCTAAATTCATGTCCACTTTCCTGCCAGGTCCCCGTAACCCCTAATTCCCTTTACTTCTAGAAAACTGTCTATTTCTGTTTTAAATTTATCTAATGATGTAGCTTCCACAGCTTCCTGGGGCAGCAAATTCCACAGACCTACTACCCTCTGAGTGAAGAAGTTTCTCCTCATCTCAGTTTTGAAAGAGCAGCCCCTTATTCTAAGATTATGCCCCCGAGTTCTAGTTTCACCCATCCTTGGGAACATCCTTACCGCATCCACCCGATCAAGCCCCTTCACAATCTTATATGTTTCAATAAGATCGCCTCTCATTCTTCTGAACTCCAATGAGTAGAGTCCCAATCTACTCAACCTCTCCTCATATGTCCACCCCCTCATCCCCGGGATGAACCGAGTGAACCTTCTTTGTACTGCCTCGAGAGCAAGTATGTCTTTTCTTAAGTATGGAGACCAAAACTGTGTGCAGTATTCCAGGTGCGGTCTCACCAATACCTTATATAACTGCAGCAATACCTCCCTGTTTTTATATTCTATCCCCCTAGCAATAAAAGCCAACATTCCGTTGGCCTTCTTGATCACCTGCTGCACCTGCATACTAACTTTTTGATTTTCTTGCACTAGGACCCCCAGATCCCTTTGTACTGCAGTACTTTCCAGTCTCTTGCCATCAAGAAAATAACTTGCTCTCTGGTTTTTCCTGCCAAAGTGCATAACCTCACATTTTCCAATATTGTATTTCATCTGCCAAATCTCCGCCCACTCACCCAGCCTGTCTATATCCCCCTGCAGGTTTTTTATGACCTCCTCACTCTCTACTTTCCCTCCCATCTTTGTATCATCTGCAAACTTCGATATGTTGCACTCAGTCCCCTCCTCCAAATCGTTAATATAGATTGTAAAGAGTTGGGGACCCAGCACCGACCCCTGCGGAACACCACTGGCCACTGGTTGCCAGTCCGAGAATGAACCATTTATCCCAACTCTCTGCTTCCTGTTAGATAACCAATCCTCCACCCATGCCAGAATATTACCCCCAATCCAGTGATTCTTTATCTTGAGCAATAATCTTTTATGTGGCACCTTGTCGAATGCCTTCTGGAAGTCTAAATACACTACGTCCACTGGTTCCCCCTCATCCACCCTGTACGTTATGTCCTCAAAGAACTCAAGCAAATTTGTCAGACATGACTTCCCCTTCGTAAAGCCATGCTGACTTTGTCCTATTAAATTATGTTTGTCCAAATGTTCTGCTACTGTCTTCTTAATAATAGACTCCAAAATTTTACCCACCACAGATGTTTGGCTAACTGGTCTATAATTTCCAGCCTTCTGCCTACTACCCTTTTTAAATAAGGGTGTTACATTAGCAGTTTTCCAATCTGCCGGGACCTTTGCCGAGTCCAGAGAATTTTGGAAAATTATTACCAAAGCATCCACAATCCCCACTGCCACTTCCCTCAAGTCCCTAGGATGTAAGCCATCAGGTCCAGGGCATTTATCCGCCTTGAGTCCCATTAATTTACTGAGTACCAATTCTAGGGGGATAGAATATAAAAACAAGGAGGTATTGCTGCAGTTATATAAGGTATTGGTGAGACCGCACCTGGAATACTGCATACAGTTTTGGTCTCTATACTTAAGAAAAGACATACTTGCTCTCGAGGCAGTACAAAGAAGGTTCACTCGGTTAATCCCGGGGATGAGGGGGCGGACATATGAGGAGAGGTTGAGTAGATTGGGACTCTACTCATTGGAGTTCAGAAGAATGAGAGGCGATCTTATTGAAACATATAAGATTGTGAAGGGTCTTGATCGGGTGGATGCAGTAAGGATGTTCCCAAAGATGGGTGAAACTAGAACTAGGGGGCATAATCTTAGAATAAGGGGCTGCTCTTTCAAAACTGAGATGAGGAGAAACTTCTTCACTCAGAGGGTGGTCGGTCTGTGGAATTTGCTGCCCCAGGAAGCTGTGGAAGCTACATCATTAGATAAATTTAAAACAGAAATAGACAGTTTCCTAGAAGTAAAGGGAATTAGGGGTTATGGGGAGCGGGCAGGAAATTGGACATGAAGCTGAGTTCGGATCGGTCAATGCCCTGTGGGTGGCGGAGAGGGCCCAGGGGCTATGTGGCCGGGTCCTGCTCCGACTTCTTGTGTTCTTTAGATTTGTGGTTGGGATCAGATCTTATTGAATGGCGGAGCAGGCTCGAGGGGCCGATTGGCCTACTCCTGCTCCAATTTCTTATGTTCTTATGTTCTTATGTTCTTAGTGATTTTAATCGTATTTAGCTCCTCCCCCCCGAGAGCCCCCTGTTTGTCCAGTGTTGGGATATTCTTAGTGTCCTCTACCGTAAAGACTGAAACAAAATATTTGTTCAGCATTTTTGCCATCTCCATGTTTCCCACCATTAATTTCCCGGTCTCATCCTCTAAGGGACCTACGTTTGCCTTAGCCACCCTTTTTCTTTTTATATAACTGTAGAAACTCTTGCTGTCTGTTTTTATATTTTTTGCTAATTTATTTTCATAATCTATCTTCCCTTTCTTAATCAATCCTTTAGTTACTTCTTGCTGTCTTTTGAAGACTTCCCAATCTTCTATCCTCCCACTAAGTTTGGCTACCTTATATGTCCTTGTTTTTAGTCGGATACTATCCTTAATTTCTTTACTTAGCCACGGATGGCTGTCATTTCTTTTACACCCTTTTTTCCTCAGTGGAATATATTTGTTTTGAAAGTTGTAAAATAACTCCTTGAATGAACACCACTGCTCATGTACCGTCTTACCCTTTAATCTATTTTCCCAGTCCACTTTAATCAATTCCGCCCTCATACCATCATAGTCTCCTTTATTCAAGCTCAGTTCGCTTGTTTGAGAACCAACCTTCTCACCCTCTAATTGGATATGGAATGTAACCATGTTATGGTCACTCATTCCAAGGGGATCCTTAACTAGGACGTTATTAATTAATCCTGGCTCATTACACAGGACCAGGTCCAAGGTTGCTTGCCCCCTTGTAGGATCAGTTACATACTGCTCAAGAAATCCATCCCTAATGCACTCAATAAACTCTTCCTCAAGGCTGCCCTGCCCAATTTGATTTGTCCAGTTAATATGATAGTTAAAATCCCCCATAATTATAGTTGTTCCCTTATTACATGCCCCGACTATTTCCTGATTAATACTTCTTCCAGCAGAGTTGCAACTATTAGGAGGCCTATATACTACGCCCACTAGTGTTTTTTCCCCCTTATTATTCCTTATCTCTACCCAAACTGTTTCATTATCCTGATCCTTTGTCCCAATAACATTTCTCTGTATTACAGTGATTCCTTCCTTTATTAACATAGCCACCCCACCTCCCCTTCCTTCCTGCCTGTCCTTCCTGATTGTTAAATACCCTGGCATATTTAATTCCCAGTCGTTGTCACCCTGCAGCCATGTTTCTGTAATGGCCACAAGATCATACCCATACGTCGTTATTTGTGCCGTTAACTCATCCATTTTGTTACGAATGCTACGTGCATTCAGATAAAGAACTTTCAAATATGTTTTGTGACACTTAGTTCCTGCTTTTTCCTTCTTGTCCCAATGTTTGTCCTGGATCTCCTTCATCTCCTCAGCGTACTTGCTGAAGGTGCTGCCGAACTTGGACCAGGCTTTATAGGGGATGGTGATGGAGTTCCTGCAAGAGGGCTTCACCTCACTCACTCGCATGAACACGCCGTACTTGTTGGAGCCCACGTCGAAGAAGAAGCACTTTCTGTCCACGGTGATGGACGTGCCCTCGGGCAACTCAGACTGTTGATCTTGTTGCTTGTGTGCTCTAGTTTTCCTGTGCGTTCACTCTGCTGATCTGGTTGTTTGTATGCTCTAGTTTTCCCGTGCTCTCTCTGCTGATCTTGTTGTTTGTGTGCTCCAGTTTGCCACTGTGTTCTCTCTGCTGATCTTGTTGGTTGTGTGCTCTAGTTTTCCTGTGCTCTGTCTGCTGATCTATTTGTTTGTGTGCTTCAGTTTTCCTGTGCTCTCTCTACTGATCTGGTTGTTTGTCTGTTCTAGTTTTCCTGTGCTCTATGCGCTGATCTGATTTATTGTGTGCTTTAGTTTGCCCTGTGCTCTCTCTGCTGATCTATTTGTTTGTGTGCTCTAGTTTTCCTGTGCTCTCTCTGCTGATCTTGTTGTTTGTGTGCTCTAGTTTGCCCTGTGTTCTCTCTGCTGATCTTGTTGTTGGTTTGCTCCAGTTTGCCCTGTGCTCTCTCTGCTGGTCTGGTCGTTTGTCTGCTCTAGTTTTCCTGTGTTCTCTCTGCTGATCTGCTTGTTTGTATGCTCCAGTTTGCCTGTGTGTTCTCTCTGCTGATCTGATTGTTTGTCTGCTCTAGTTTGCCCTGTGTTTTCTCTGCTGATCTGGTTGTTTGTCTGCTCGAGGTCACCTGTGCTCTCTCTGCTGATCTGGTTCTTTGTGGGCTCCAGTTTGCACTGTGCTCTCTCTGCTGATCTGGTTCTTTGTGTGCTGCTAGTTTGCCCTGTGTTCTCTCTGCTGACCTGGTTGTTTGTCTGCTCTAGTTTGCACTGTACTCTCTCAGCTGATCTGGTTGTTTTTCTACTATTGTTTTCCTGTGTTCTCTCTGCTGATCTGGTTGTTTATGTGCTCTAGTTTGCCCTGTGCTCTCTCTGCTGATCTTGTTGTTTGTGTGCTCTACTTTTCCTGTGCGTTCTCTCTGCTGATCTGGTTGTTTGTGTGCTCCAGTTTTCCCCGTGTTCTCTCTGTTGATCTCGTTTTTTGTGTGCTCGAGTTTGCCCTGTGTGTTCTCTCTGCTGATCTTGTTGTTTGTGTGCTCTAGTTTTCCTGTGCTCTGTCTGCTGACCTTGTTGTTTGTCTGCTCTAGTTTGCCCTGTGTTCTCTCTGCTGATCTTGTTGTTTCTCTGCTCTAGTTTGCCCGGTGCTCTCTCTGCAGATCTTGTTGTTTGTGTACTCTAGTTTGCCTGTGTGTTCTCTCTGCTGATCTGGTTGTTTGTCTGCTCTAGTTTGCCCTGTGTTCTCTCTGCTGTTCTGGTTGTTTGTGTGCTCCAGTTTGCCCTGTGCTCCCTCTGCTGATCTATTTGTTTGTGTGCTCTAGTTTTCCTGTGCTCTCTCTGCTGATCTGGTTGTTTGTGTGCTCTAATTTGCCCTGTGTGTTCTCTCTGCTGATCTGTTTGTTTTTCTAGTCTTGTTTTCCTGTGTTCTTTCTGCTGATCTGGTTGTTTGTCTGCTCCAGTTTGCCCTGTGTTCTCTCTGCTGATCTTGTTGTTTGTGTGCTCTAGTTTTCCAGTGCTCTCTCTGCTGATCTTGTTGTTTGTCTGCTCTAGTTTCCCGTGTTCTCTCTGCTGATCTGGTTGTTTGTCTGCTCCAGTTTGCCTGTGTGTTCTCTCTGCTGATCTGGTTGTTTGTGTGCTCTAGTTTTCCTGTGCTCTCTCTGCTGATGCTCCAGTTTGCCCTGTGCTCTCTCCGCTGATCTGGTTGTTTGTATGCTCTAGTTTTCCTGTGCATTCTCTCTGCTGATCTGGTTGTTTGTCTGCTCTAGTTTTCCTGTGCTGTCTGTGCTGATCTGATTGATTGTGTGCTCTAGTTTGCCCTGTGCTCTCTCTGCTGATCTGGTTGTTTGTCTGCTCTCGTTTGCCCTGTATTCTCTCTGCTGATGTTATAAGAACATAAGAAATAGGAGCAGGAGTAGGCCAATCGGCCCTTCGAGCCTGCTCCGCCATTCAATAAGATCATGGCTGATCTGATCCTAACCTCAAATCTAAATTCATGTCCACTTTCCTGCCAGGTCCCCGTAACCCCTAATTCCCTTTACTTCTAGAAAACTGTCTATTTCTGTTTTAAATTTATCTAATGATGTAGCTTCCACAGCTTCCTGGGGCAGCAAATTCCACAGACCTACTACCCTCTGAGTGAAGAAGTTTCTCCTCATCTCAGTTTTGAAAGAGCAGCCCCTTATTCTAAGATTATGCCCCCGAGTTCTAGTTTCACCCATCCTTGGGAACATCCTTACCGCATCCACCCGATCAAGCCCCTTCACAATCTTATATGTTTCAATAAGATCGCCTCTCATTCTTCTGAACTCCAATGAGTAGAGTCCCAATCTACTCAACCTCTCCTCATATGTCCACCCCCTCATCCCCGGGATGAACCGAGTGAACCTTCTTTGTACTGCCTCGAGAGCAAGTATGTCTTTTCTTAAGTATGGAGACCAAAACTGTGTGCAGTATTCCAGGTGCGGTCTCACCAATACCTTATATAACTGCAGCAATACCTCCCTGTTTTTATATTCTATCCCCCTAGCAATAAAAGCCAACATTCCGTTGGCCTTCTTGATCACCTGCTGCACCTGCATACTAACTTTTTGATTTTCTTGCACTAGGACCCCCAGATCCCTTTGTACTGCAGTACTTTCCAGTCTCTTGCCATCAAGAAAATAACTTGCTCTCTGGTTTTTCCTGCCAAAGTGCATAACCTCACATTTTCCAATATTGTATTTCATCTGCCAAATCTCCGCCCACTCACCCAGCCTGTCTATATCCCCCTGCAGGTTTTTTATGACCTCCTCACTCTCTACTTTCCCTCCCATCTTTGTATCATCTGCAAACTTCGATATGTTGCACTCAGTCCCCTCCTCCAAATCGTTAATATAGATTGTAAAGAGTTGGGGACCCAGCACCGACCCCTGCGGAACACCACTGGCCACTGGTTGCCAGTCCGAGAATGAACCATTTATCCCAACTCTCTGCTTCCTGTTAGATAACCAATCCTCCACCCATGCCAGAATATTACCCCCAATCCAGTGATTCTTTATCTTGAGCAATAATCTTTTATGTGGCACCTTGTCGAATGCCTTCTGGAAGTCTAAATACACTACGTCCACTGGTTCCCCCTCATCCACCCTGTACGTTATGTCCTCAAAGAACTCAAGCAAATTTGTCAGACATGACTTCCCCTTCGTAAAGCCATGCTGACTTTGTCCTATTAAATTATGTTTGTCCAAATGTTCTGCTACTGTCTTCTTAATAATAGACTCCAAAATTTTACCCACCACAGATGTTTGGCTAACTGGTCTATAATTTCCAGCCTTCTGCCTACTACCCTTTTTAAATAAGGGTGTTACATTAGCAGTTTTCCAATCTGCCGGGACCTTTGCCGAGTCCAGAGAATTTTGGAAAATTATTACCAAAGCATCCACAATCCCCACTGCCACTTCCCTCAAGTCCCTAGGATGTAAGCCATCAGGTCCAGGGCATTTATCCGCCTTGAGTCCCATTAATTTACTGAGTACCAATTCTAGGGGGATAGAATATAAAAACAAGGAGGTATTGCTGCAGTTATATAAGGTATTGGTGAGACCGCACCTGGAATACTGCATACAGTTTTGGTCTCTATACTTAAGAAAAGACATACTTGCTCTCGAGGCAGTACAAAGAAGGTTCACTCGGTTAATCCCGGGGATGAGGGGGCGGACATATGAGGAGAGGTTGAGTAGATTGGGACTCTACTCATTGGAGTTCAGAAGAATGAGAGGCGATCTTATTGAAACATATAAGATTGTGAAGGGTCTTGATCGGGTGGATGCAGTAAGGATGTTCCCAAAGATGGGTGAAACTAGAACTAGGGGGCATAATCTTAGAATAAGGGGCTGCTCTTTCAAAACTGAGATGAGGAGAAACTTCTTCACTCAGAGGGTGGTCGGTCTGTGGAATTTGCTGCCCCAGGAAGCTGTGGAAGCTACATCATTAGATAAATTTAAAACAGAAATAGACAGTTTCCTAGAAGTAAAGGGAATTAGGGGTTATGGGGAGCGGGCAGGAAATTGGACATGAAGCTGAGTTCGGATCGGTCAATGCCCTGTGGGTGGCGGAGAGGGCCCAGGGGCTATGTGGCCGGGTCCTGCTCCGACTTCTTGTGTTCTTTAGATTTGTGGTTGGGATCAGATCTTATTGAATGGCGGAGCAGGCTCGAGGGGCCGATTGGCCTACTCCTGCTCCAATTTCTTATGTTCTTATGTTCTTATGTTCTTAGTGATTTTAATCGTATTTAGCTCCTCCCCCCCGAGAGCCCCCTGTTTGTCCAGTGTTGGGATATTCTTAGTGTCCTCTACCGTAAAGACTGAAACAAAATATTTGTTCAGCATTTTTGCCATCTCCATGTTTCCCACCATTAATTTCCCGGTCTCATCCTCTAAGGGACCTACGTTTGCCTTAGCCACCCTTTTTCTTTTTATATAACTGTAGAAACTCTTGCTGTCTGTTTTTATATTTTTTGCTAATTTATTTTCATAATCTATCTTCCCTTTCTTAATCAATCCTTTAGTTACTTCTTGCTGTCTTTTGAAGACTTCCCAATCTTCTATCCTCCCACTAAGTTTGGCTACCTTATATGTCCTTGTTTTTAGTCGGATACTATCCTTAATTTCTTTACTTAGCCACGGATGGCTGTCATTTCTTTTACACCCTTTTTTCCTCAGTGGAATATATTTGTTTTGAAAGTTGTAAAATAACTCCTTGAATGAACACCACTGCTCATGTACCGTCTTACCCTTTAATCTATTTTCCCAGTCCACTTTAATCAATTCCGCCCTCATACCATCATAGTCTCCTTTATTCAAGCTCAGTTCGCTTGTTTGAGAACCAACCTTCTCACCCTCTAATTGGATATGGAATGTAACCATGTTATGGTCACTCATTCCAAGGGGATCCTTAACTAGGACGTTATTAATTAATCCTGGCTCATTACACAGGACCAGGTCCAAGGTTGCTTGCCCCCTTGTAGGATCAGTTACATACTGCTCAAGAAATCCATCCCTAATGCACTCAATAAACTCTTCCTCAAGGCTGCCCTGCCCAATTTGATTTGTCCAGTTAATATGATAGTTAAAATCCCCCATAATTATAGTTGTTCCCTTATTACATGCCCCGACTATTTCCTGATTAATACTTCTTCCAGCAGAGTTGCAACTATTAGGAGGCCTATATACTACGCCCACTAGTGTTTTTTCCCCCTTATTATTCCTTATCTCTACCCAAACTGTTTCATTATCCTGATCCTTTGTCCCAATAACATTTCTCTGTATTACAGTGATTCCTTCCTTTATTAACATAGCCACCCCACCTCCCCTTCCTTCCTGCCTGTCCTTCCTGATTGTTAAATACCCTGGCATATTTAATTCCCAGTCGTTGTCACCCTGCAGCCATGTTTCTGTAATGGCCACAAGATCATACCCATACGTCGTTATTTGTGCCGTTAACTCATCCATTTTGTTACGAATGCTACGTGCATTCAGATAAAGAACTTTCAAATATGTTTTGTGACACTTAGTTCCTGCTTTTTCCTTCTTGTCCCAATGTTTGTCCTGGATCTCCTTCATCTCCTCAGCGTACTTGCTGAAGGTGCTGCCGAACTTGGACCAGGCTTTATAGGGGATGGTGATGGAGTTCCTGCAAGAGGGCTTCACCTCACTCACTCGCATGAACACGCCGTACTTGTTGGAGCCCACGTCGAAGAAGAAGCACTTTCTGTCCACGGTGATGGACGTGCCCTCGGGCAACTCAGACTGTTGATCTTGTTGCTTGTGTGCTCTAGTTTTCCTGTGCGTTCACTCTGCTGATCTGGTTGTTTGTATGCTCTAGTTTTCCCGTGCTCTCTCTGCTGATCTTGTTGTTTGTGTGCTCCAGTTTGCCACTGTGTTCTCTCTGCTGATCTTGTTGGTTGTGTGCTCTAGTTTTCCTGTGCTCTGTCTGCTGATCTATTTGTTTGTGTGCTTCAGTTTTCCTGTGCTCTCTCTACTGATCTGGTTGTTTGTCTGTTCTAGTTTTCCTGTGCTCTATGCGCTGATCTGATTTATTGTGTGCTTTAGTTTGCCCTGTGCTCTCTCTGCTGATCTATTTGTTTGTGTGCTCTAGTTTTCCTGTGCTCTCTCTGCTGATCTTGTTGTTTGTGTGCTCTAGTTTGCCCTGTGTTCTCTCTGCTGATCTTGTTGTTGGTTTGCTCCAGTTTGCCCTGTGCTCTCTCTGCTGGTCTGGTCGTTTGTCTGCTCTAGTTTTCCTGTGTTCTCTCTGCTGATCTGCTTGTTTGTATGCTCCAGTTTGCCTGTGTGTTCTCTCTGCTGATCTGATTGTTTGTCTGCTCTAGTTTGCCCTGTGTTTTCTCTGATGATCTTGTTGTTTGTGTGCTCTAGTTTTCCTGTGCTCTGTCTGCTGATCTTCTTGTTTGTGTGCTCTAGTTTGCCCTGTGCTCTCTCTGCTGATCGATTTGTTTGTGTGCTCTAGTTTTCCAGTGCTCTCTCCACTGATCTGGTTGTTTGTGTGCTCTAGTTTTCCTGTGCGTTCTCTCTGCTGATCTGGTTGTTTGTGTGCTCTAATTTTCCTGTGTTCTCTCTGTGCTCTAGTTTGCCCTGTGCTCTCTCTGCTGATCTAGTTATTTCTGTTCTCTAGCTTTCCTGTGCTGTCTCTGCTGATATTGTTATTTGTGTGCTCTAGTTTTCCTGTGCTCTCTCTGCTGATCTGGTTGTTTGTCTGCTCTCGTTTGCCCTGTGTTTTCTCTGCTGATCTTGTTGTTTGTGTGCTAAAGTTTTCCTGTGCTCTGTCTGCTGATCTGGTTGTTTGTGTGCTCTAGTTTGCCCTGTGCTCTCTCTGCTGATCTATTTGTTTGTGTGCTCTAGTTTTCCTGTGTTCTCTCTGTGCTCTAGTTTGCCCTGTGCTCTCTCTGCTGATCTAGTTATTTGTGTTCTCTAGCTTTCCTGTGCTCTCTCTGCTGATATTGTTGTTTGTGTGCTCTAGTTTTCCTGTGCTCTCTCTTCTGATCTGGTTGTTTGTCTGCTCTAGTTTTCCTGTGCTCTCTGTGCTGATCTGATTGATTGTATGCTCTAGTTTGCCCTCTGCTCTCTCTGCTGATCTGGTTGTTTGTCTGCTCTAGTTTTCCTGTGCTCTCTCTGCTGATCTGGTTGTTTGTTTGCTCTAGTTTTCCTGTGCGTTCTCTCTGCTGATCTGGTTGTTTGTGTGCTTTAGTTTTCCCCGTGCTCTCTCTGCTGATCTGGTTGTTTGTCTGCTCCAGTTTTCCTGTGCTCTCTCTGCTGATCTGGTTGTTTGTTTGCTCTGGTTTGCCCTGTGCTCGCTCTGCTGATCTTGTTGTTTGTGTGCTCTGGTTTTCCTGTGCCTTCTCCCTGCTGATCTATTTGTTTGTGTGCTCTAGTTTTCCTGTGCTTTCTCCGCTGATCTGGTTGTTTGTGTCCTCTAGTTTTCCTGTGCATTCTCTCTGCTGATCTTGTTGTTTGTGTGCTCTAATTTTCCTGTGTTCTCTCTGTGCTCTAGTTTGCCCTGTGCTCTCTCTGCTGATCTAGTTGTTTGTGTGCTTTAGCTTTCCTGTGCTGTCTCTCTGCTGATAATGTTGTTTGTGTGCTCAAGTTTTCCTGTCCTCTCTGTGCTGATCTGATTGATTGTGTACTCTAGTTTGCCCTGTGCTCTCTCTGCTGATCTAGTTGTTTGTGTTCTCTAGCTTTCCTGTGCTCTCTCTGCTGATATTGTTGTTTGTGTGCTCTAGTTTTCTTGTGCTCTCTCTGCTGATATTGTTATTTGTGTGCTCTAGTTTGCCCTGTGCTCTCTCTGCTGATCTTGTTGTTTGTCTGCTCTAGTTTTCCTGTGCTCTCTCTGCTGATCTTGTTGTTTGTTTGCTTTAGTTTGCCCGGTGCTCTCTCTGCTGATCTTGTTGTTTGTGTGCTCTGGTTTTCCTGTGCCTTCTCCCTGCTGATCTGGTTGTTTGTGTGCTCTAGTTTTCCCCATGCTGTCTCCGTGGATCTTGTTGTTTGTGTGCTCTAGTTTGCCTCTGTGTTCTCTCTGCTGATCTGGTTGTTTGTCTGCTCTCGTTTGCCCTGCGTTCTCTCTGCTGATCTGTTTGTTTGTGTGCTCTAGCTTTCCTGTGCTCTCTCTGCTGATCTGGTTGTTTGCGTGCTCTAATTTTCCTGTGTTCTCTCTGTGCTCTAGTCTGCCCTGTGCTCTCTCTGCTGATCTAGTTGTTTGTGTGCTTTAGCTTTCCTGTGCTCTCTCACTGCTGATATTGTTATTTGTGTGCTCTAGTTTTCCTGTGCTCTCTGTGCTGATCTGATTGATTGTGTACTCTAGTTTGCCCTGTGCTCTCTCTGCTGATCTGCTTGTTTGTCTGCTCTCGTTTGCCCTGTGTTTTCTCTGCTGATCTTGTTGTTTGTGTGCTAAAGTTTTCCTGTGCTCTGTCTGCTGATCTTCATGTTTGTGTGCTCTAGTTTGCCCTGTGCTCTCTCTGCTGATCTAGTTATTTGTGTTCTCTAGCTTTCCTGTGCTCTCTCTGCTGGTATTGTTGTTTGTGTGCTCTAGTTTTCCTGTGCTCTCTCTTCTGATCTGGTTGTTTGTCTGCTCTAGTTTTCCTGTGCTCTCTGTGCTGATCTGATTGATTGTATGCTCTAGTTTGCCCCGTGCTCTCTCTGCTGGTCTGGTTGTTTGTCTGCTCTAGTTTTCCTGTGCTCTCTCTGCTGATCTGGTTGTTTGTTTGCTCTAGTTTTCCTGTGCGTTCTCTCTGCTGATCTGGTTGTTTGTGTGCTCTAGTTTTCCCCGTGCTCTCTCTGCTGATCTTGTTGGTTGTGTGCTCTAGTTTGCCCTGTGCTCTCTCTGCTGATTTTGTTGTTCGTGTGCTCTAGTTTACCCTGTGTTCTCTCTGCTGATCTTGTTGTTGGTTTGCTCTAGTTTGCCCTGTGCTCTCTCTGCTGATCTGGTTGTTTGTCTGCTCCAGTTTTCCTGTGCTCTCTCTGCTGATCTGGTTGTTTGTTTGCTCTGGTTTGCCCTGTGCTCTCTCTGCTGATCTTGTTGTTTGTGTGCTCTGGTTTTCCTGTGCCTTCTCCCTGCTGATCTATTTGTTTGTGTGCTCTAGTTTTCCTGTGCTTTCTCCGCTGATCTGGTTGTTTGTGTCCTCTAGTTTTCCTGTGCATTCTCTCTGCTCATCTTGTTGTTTGTGTGCTCTAATTTTCCTGTGTTCTCTCTGTGCTCTAGTTTGCCCTGTGCTCTCTCTGCTGATCTAGTTGTTTGTGTGCTTTAGCTTTCCTGTGCTGTCTCTCTGCTGATAATGTTGTTTGTGTGCTCTAGTTTTCCTGTCCTCTCTGTGCTGATCTGATTGATTGTGTACTCTAGTTTGCCCTGTGCTCTCTCTGCTGATATTGTTGTTTGTGTGCTCTCGTTTTCCTGTGCTCTCTCTGCTGATATTGTTATTTGTGTGCTCTAGTTTTCCTGTGCTCTCTCTACTGATCTGGTTGTTTGTCTGCTGTAGTTTTCCTGTGCTCTCTCTGCTGATCTCGTTGTTTGTTTGCTTTAGTTTGCCCGGTGCTCTCTCTGCTGATCTTGTTGTGTGTGTGCTCTGGTTTTCCTGTGCATTCTCTCTGCTGATCTGGTTGTTTGTGTACTCTAATTTTCCTGTGTTCTCTCTGTGCTCCAGTCTGCCCTGTGCTCTCTCTGCTGATCTAGTTGTTTGTGTGCTTTAGCTTTCCTTTGCTCTCTCACTGCTGATATTGTTATTTGTGTGCTCTAGTTTTCCTGTGCTCTCTGTGCTGATCTGATTGATTGTGTACTCTAGTTTGCCCTGTGCTCTTTGTGCTGATCTGATTGATTGTGTGCTCTAGTTTGCCCTGTGCTCTCTCTGCTGGTCTCTTTGTTTGTCTGCTCTAGTTTTCCTGTGCTCTCTCTGCTGATCTCGTTGTTTGTTTGCTTTAGTTTGCCCGGTGCTCTCTCTGCTGATCTTGTTGTTTGTGTGCTCTGGTTTTCCTGTGCCTTCTCCCTGCTGATCTGGTTGTTTGTGTGCTCTAGTTTTCCCCGTGCTGTCTCCGTGGATCTTGTTGTTTGTGTGCTCTAGTTTGCCTCTGTGTTCTCTCTGCTGATCTGGTTGTTTGTCTGCTCTAGTTTGCCCTGTGTTCTCTCTGCTAATCTGTTTGTTTGTGTGCTCTAGCTTTCCTGTGCTCCCTCCGCTGATCTTGTTGTTTGTGTGCTCTAGTTTTCCTGTGCTCTCTCTGCTGATCTGGTTGTTTGTCTGCTCTAGTTTGCCCGGTGCTCTCTCTGTTGATTTTGTTGTTTGTGTGCTCTAGTTTTCCTGTGCTCTGTCTGCTGATCTTCTTGTTTGTGTGCTCAGTTTGCCCTGTGCTCTCTCTGCTGATCTATTTGTTTGTGTGCTCTAGTTTTCCTGTGCTTTCTCCGCTGATCTGGTTGTTTGTGTCCTCTAGTTTTCCTGTGCATTCTCTCTGCTGATCTGGTTGTTTGTGTGCTCTAATTTTCCTGTGTTCTCTCTGTGCTCTAGTTTGCCCTGTGCTCTCTCTGCTGATCTAGTTGTTTGTGTGCTTTAGCTTTCCTGTGCTGTCTCTCTGCTGATAATGTGGTTTGTGTGCTCTAGTTTTCCTGTCCTCTCTGTGCTGATCTGATTGATTGTGTACTCTAGTTTGCCCTGTGCTCTCTCTGCTGATCTAGTTGTTTGTGTTCTCTAGCTTTCCTGTGCTCTCTCTGCTGATATTGTTGTTTGTGTGCTCTAGCTTTCCTGTGCTCTCTCGACTGATCTGGTTGTTTGTCAGCTGAAGTTTTCCTGTGCTCTCTGTGCTGATCTGATTGATTGTGTGCTCTAGTTTGCCCTGTGCTCTCTCTGCTGGTCTGGTTGTTTGTCTGCTCTAGTTTTCCTGTGCTCTCTCTGCTGATCTTGTTGTTTGTGTGCTCTGGTTTTCTTGTGCCTTCTCCCTGCTGATCTGGTTGTTTGTGTGCTCTAGTTTTCCCCGTGCTCTCTCTGTGGATCTTGTTGTTTGTGTGCTCTAGTTTGCCTCTGTGTTCTCTCTGCTGATCTGGTTGTTTGTCTGCTCTCGTTTGCCCTGTGTTCTCTCTGCTGATCTATTTGTTTGTGTGCTCCAGCTCTCCTGTGCTCTCTCCGCTGATCTTGTTGTTTGTGTGCTCTAATTTTCCCGTGTTCTCTCTGTGCTCTAGTCTGCCCTGTGCTCTCTCTGCTGATCTAGTTGTTTGTGTGCTTTCGCTTTCCTGTGCTCTCTCACTGCTGATATTGTTATTTGTGTGCTCTAGTTTTCCTGTGCTCTCTGTGCTGATCTGATTGATTGTGTACTCTAGTTTGCCCTGTGCTCTCTCTGCTGATCTGGTTGTTTGTGTGCTCCAGTTTTCCCCGTGCTCTCTCTGTTGATTTTGTTGTTTGTGTGCTCTAGTTTTCCTGTGCTCTGTCTGCTGATCTTCTTCTTTGTGTGCTCAGTTTGCCCTGTGCTCTCTCTGCTGATCTATTTGTTTGTGTGCTCTAGTTTTCCTGTGCTTTCTCCGCTGATCTGGTTGTTTGTGTCCTCTAGTTTTCCTGTGCATTCTCTCTGCTGATCTGGTTGTTTGTGTGCTCTAATTTTCATGTGTTCTCTCTGTGCTCTCGTTTGCCCTGTGCTCTCTCTGCTGATCTAGTTGTTTGTGTGCTTTTGCTTTCCTGTGCTGTCTCTCTGCTGATAATGTTGTTTGTGTGCTCTAGTTTTCCTGTCATCTCTCCGCTGATCTGGTCGTTTGTTTGCTCTGGTTTTCCTGTGCATTCTCTCTGCTGATCTGGTTGTTTGTGTGCTCTAATTTTCCTGTGTTCTCTCTGTGCTCTAGTTTGCCCCGTGCTCTCTCTGCTGATCTGGTTATTTGTGTTCTCGAGCTTTCCTGTGCTCTCTGTGCTGATATTGTTGTTTGTATGCCCTAGTTTTCCTGTGCTCTCTCTACTGATCTGGTTGTTTGTCTGTTCTAGTTTTCCTGTGCTCTATGCACTGATCTGGTTGTTTGCCTGCTCTAGTTTTACTGTGCTCTCTCTGCTGATCTGGTTGTTTTTATGCTCTAGTTTGCCTGGTGCTCTCTCTGCTGATCTTGTTGTTTGTGTGCTCTAGTTTTCCTGTGCGTACTCTCTGCTTATCTGGTTGTTTGTGTGCTCCAGTTTTCCCCGTGCTCTCTCTGCTGATCTTGTTGGTTGTGTGCTCTAGTTTTCCTGTGCTCTGTCTGCTGATCTGGTTGTTTGTGTGCTCTAGTTTTCCTGTGCTCTCTCCGCTGATCTGGTTGTTTGTGTGCTCTAGTTTGCCCCGTGCTCTCTCTGCTGATCTTGTTGTTAGTTTGCTTTAGTTTGCCCTGTGCTCTCTCTGCTGATCTGGTTGTTTGTCTGCTCTAGTTTTCCTGTGTTCTCTCCACTGATCTGGTTGTGTGTGTGCTCTAGTTTTCCTGTCTTCCCTCTGTGCTCTAGTTTTACTGTGCTCTCTCTGCTGATCTGGTTATTTGTATGCTCTAGTTTGCCCAGTGTTCATTCTGCTGACCTGGTTGTTTGTCTGTTCTAGTTTTCCTGTGCTCTATGCGCTGATCTGGTTGTTAGTCTGCTCTAGTTTTACTGTGCTCTCTCTGCTGATCTGGTTGTTTGTATGCTCTAGATTGCCCGGTGCTCCCTCTGCTGATCTTGTTGTTTGTGTGCTCTAGTTTTCCTGTGCGTACTCTCTGCTGATCTGGTTGTTTGTGTGCTCTAGTTTTCCACGTGCTCTCTCTGCTGATCTTGTTGGTTGTGTGCTCTAGTTTTCCAGTGCTCTGTCTGCTGATCTTCGTTTGTGTGCTCAGTTTGCCATGTGCTCTCTCTGCTGATCTATTTGTTTGTGTGCTCTAGTTTTCCTGTGCTCTCTCTGCTGATCTAGTTGTTTGTGTGCTCTAGTTTGCCCTGTGCTCTCTCTGCTGATCTTGTTGTTTGTGTGCTCTAGTTTGCCCCGTGTTCTCTCTGCTGATATTGTTGTTAGCTTGCTTTAGTTTGCCCTGTGCTCTCTCTGCTGATCTGGTTGTTTGTCTGCTCTAGTTTTCCTGTGTTCTCTCCACTGATCTGGTTGTTTGTGTGCTCTTGTTTCCCTGTGCTCTGTCTGCTGATCTTCTTGTTTGTGTGCTCTAGTTTTCCTGTGCGTTCTCTCTGCTGATCTGGTTGTTTGTGTGCTCTAATTTTCCTGTGTTCTCTCTGTGCTCCAGTTTGCCCTGTGCTCTCTCTGCTGATTTAGTTATTTGTGTTCTCCAGCTTTCCTGTGCTCTCTCTGCTGATATTGTTGTTTGTGTGCTCTAGCTTTCCTGTGCTCTCTCTTCTGATCCGGTTATTAGTCTGCTCTAGTTTTCCTGTGCTCTCTGTGCTGATCTGATTGATTGTATGCTCCAGTTTGCCCTGTGCTCTCTCTGTGATCTGGTTGTTGGTCTGCTCTAGTTTTCCTGTGCTCTCCATGCTGATCTGGTTGTGAGTGTGCTCAAGTTTTCCCCGTGCTCTCTCAGCTGATCTTGTTGGTTGTGTGCTCTAGTTTGCCCTGTGCTCTCTCTGCTGATCTTGTTCTTTGTGTGCTCTAGTTTGCCCTGTGTTCTCTCTGCTGTCTTGTTGTTGGTTTGCTCTAGTTTGCCCTGTGCTCTCTCTGCTGATCTGGTTGTTTGTCTGCTCTAGTTTTCCTGTGTTCTCTCTGCTGATCTTGTTGGTTGTGTGCTCTAGTTTCCCTGTGCTCTGTCTGCTGATCTTCTTGTTTGTGTGCTCTAGTTTCCCTGTGCGTTCTCTCTGCTGATCTGGTTGTTTGTGTGCTCTAATTTTCCTGTGTTCTCTCTGTGCTCTAGTTTACCCTGTGCTCTCTCTGCTGATCTAGTTGTTTGTGTTCTCTAGCTTTCTTGTGCTCTCTCTGCTGATATTGTAGTTTGTGTGCTCTAGTTTTCCTGTGCTCTCTCCACTGATCTGGTTGTTTGTCTGCTCCAGTTTGCCTGTGTGTTCTCTCTGCTGATCTGGTTGTTTGTCTGCTTGAGTTTGCCCCGTGTTTTCTCTGCTGATCTTGTCGTTTATGTGCTCTAGTTTTCCTGTGCTCTGTCTACTGATCTTCTTGTTTGTGTGCTCTAGTTTGCGCTGTGCTCTCTCTGCTGATCGATTTGTTTGTGAGCTCTAGTTTTCCTGTGCTCTCTCCGCTGATCTGGTTGCTTGTGTGCTCTAATTTTCCTGTGTTCTCTCTGTGCTCTAGTTTGCCCTGTGCTCTCTCTGCTGATCTAGTTGTTTGAGTTCTCTCGCTTTCCTGTGCTCTCTCTGCTGATCTTGTTGTTTGTGTGCTCTAGTTTTCCTTTGTGTTCTCCCTGCTGATCTGGTTGTTTGTGTGCTCTAGTTTTCCCCGTGCTCTCTCTGTAGATCTTGTTATATGTGTGCTCTCGTTTGCCTGTGTGTTCTCTCTGCTGATCTGGTTGTTTTTCTGCCCTAGTTTTCCTGTGTTCTCTCTGCTGATCCGGTTGCTTGTCTACTCCAGTTTGCCTGCGTCTTCTCTCTGCTGATCTGGTTGTTTGTGTGCTTTACTTCTCCTGTGCTCTGTCTGCTGATCTTCTTGTTTGTGTGCTCTAGTTCGCCCTGTGCTCTCACTGCTTATCTATTTGTTTGTGTGCTCTAGTTTTTCTGTGCTCTCTCCACTAATCTGGTTGTTCGTGTGCTCTAATTTTCCTGTGCATTCTCTCTGCTGATCTGGTTGTTTGTATGCTCTAATTTTCCTGTGTTCTCTCTGTGCTCTAGTTTACCCTGTGCTCTCTCTGCTGATCTAGTTGTTTGTGTGCTTTCGCTTTGCTGTGCTCTCTCTTTGGTGATATTGTTGTTTGTGTGCTCTAGTTTTCCTGTGCTCGCTCTACCAATCTGGTTGTTTGTCTCCTCTCGTTTTCCTGTGCTGTCTGTGCTGATCTGATTGATTGTGTGCTCTAGTTTGCCCTGTGCTCTCTCTGCTGATCTGGTTGTTTGTCTGATCTCATATGCCCTGTGTTCTCTATGCTGATCTGGTTGTTTGTCTGCTCCAGTTTGCCTGTGTGTTCTCTCTGGTGATCTGGTTGTTTGTGTGCTCTAGTTTTCCCCGTGCTCTCTTTGCTGATCTTGTTGTTTGTGTCCTCTAGTTTGCCCTGTGCTCTCTCTGCTGATCTAGTTGTTAGTGTGCTCTAGTTTTCCCTGTGTTCTCTCTGTTGATATTGTTGTTTGTCTGCTCTAGTTTGCCTGTGCTCCCTTTGCTGAGCTGGTTGATTGTGTACTCTAGTTTTCCCGTGCTCTATCTGCTGATCTTGTTGTTTGTGTGCACTAGTTTGCCCCGTGCTCTCTCTGCTGATCTGGATGTTTGTCTGCTCTCTTTTTCCTGTGCTCTCTCTGCTGATCTGGTTGTCTTTGTGCTCTTGGTTTCCTTTGCTCTCTCTGCTGATCTGGTTGTTCGTGTGCTCTAGTTTGCCCTGTGCTCTCTCTGTTGATCTGGATGTTTGTCTGCTCTCGCTTTCCTGTGCTTCCTCTGCTGATCTTGCTGTTTTTCTGCTCTAGTTTTCCTCTGGTCTCTCTGCTGATCTGGCTGTTTGTCTGCTCTAGTTTTCCTGTGCTCTCTCTGCTGATCTGGTTATTTGTGTGCTCTAGTTTTTACTGTGCTCCCCCTGCTGATCTGGTTGTCTGTGTGCTCTAGTTTTCCTGTGCTCTCTCTGCTGATCGGATTGTTTGTCTGCTCTAGTTTTCCTGTGCTCTCTCTTCTGATCTGGTTGTTTGTCTGCTCTGGTTTGCCTGTATGTTCTCTCTGCTGATCTGGTTGTTTGTGTGCTCTAGTTTTCTCTGTGTTCTCTCTGTTGATCTTGTTTGTCTGCTCTAGTTTGCCTATGTGTTCTCTCTGCTGATCTGGTTGTTTGTGTGCTTTAGGTTCCTCTGCCTTCTCTCTGCTGAATGTGTTGTTTGTATCCTCTAGTTTGCCCTGTGTTCTCGGTGCTGGTCATTTTGTTTGTGTGTGCTCCAGTTTTCCTCTGCTGTCTCTGCTTATCTTGTTGTTTGTCTGCTCTAGTTTGCCCTGTGTGTTCTCTCTGCTGATCTTGTTGTTTGTCTGCTCTAGTTTTTCTGTGCTCTCTCTGCTCATCTGGTTGTTTGTCTGCTCTAGTTTTCCTGTGCTCTCCCTGCTGATCTGGTTGTTGTGTGCTCTAGTTTCCCTGTGTTCTCTCTGCTGATCTGGTTGCTGTGTGCTTTAGTTTTCCTGTGCTCTCTCTGCTGATCTTGTTGTTTGTCTGTTTTAGTTTGCCCTGTGCTCTCTCTGATGATCTAGTTGTTTGTCTGCTCTAGTTTGCCCTGTGCTCGCTCTGCGGATCTGGTTGTATGTGTGCTCTAGTTTTCCCTGTGTTCTCTCTGTTGATCTTGTAGTCTGTCTGCTCTAGTTTGCCTGTGTGTTCTCTCTTCTGATTTGGTTGTTTGTGTGCTTTGGTTTTGCCTGCGTTCTCTCTGTTGAACTTGTTGTTTCTATGCTTTAGTTTGCCCTGTGCTCTCTCTGCTGATCTGTATGTTTGTCTGTTCTCGTTTGCCTGTGCATTCTCTCTGCTGATCTGGTTGTTTGTTTGCTCTAGTTTTCCTGTGTCCTCTCTGCTGATCTTGTTGTTAGTCTGCTCTAGTTTTCCCTGTGCTCTCTCTGCTGATCTGGTTGTTTGTCTGCTCAAGTTTTCATGTGCTCTCTCTGCTGTTCTGGTTGTTTGTGTGCTCTCGTTTGCCTTGTGTTCTCTCTGCTGATCTTGTTGTTTGTGTGCTCTAGATTGCCTTGTGCTCTCTCTGCTGATCTGGTTGTTTGTGTGCTATAGTTTGCCTGTCTGTTCTCTCTGATGATCTTGTTGTTTGTACGCTCTAGTTTGCCCAGTGTTCCTTCTGCTGACCTGGTTGTTTGTCTGCTCAAGTTTTCATGTGCTCTCTCTGCTGTTCTGGTTGTTTGTCTGCTGTAGTTTGCCCTGTGCTCTCTCTGTTGATCTGGTTGTTTGTTTGCTCCAGTTTTCCTTTGCTCTCTCTGTTGATCTGGTTGTTCGTGTGGTGTAGTTTTCCTGTGTGCTCTCTGCTGATCTTGTTGTTTGTCTGCTCTAGTTTGCCTGTGTGTTCTCTCTGCTGATCTGGTTGTTTGTGTGCTCTAGTTTTCCTGTGCTCTCACTGCTGATCTTGTTGTTCGTCTGCTCTGGTTTGCCCTATTCTCTCTCTGCTGATCTGGTTGTTTGTCTGCTCTAGTTTTCCTTTGCTCTCTCTGCTGATCTAGTTGTTTGTCTGCTCTAGTTTGCCTGTGCTCTCTCTGCTGATCTGGTTGTTTGTGTGCTGTAGTTTGCCTGTCAGGTCTCCGCTGATCTTGTTTTTTGTCTGCACTGGTTTGCCTGTGTGTTCTCTCTGTTGATCTGGTTGTTTGTCTGCTGTAGTTTGCCCTGTGCTCTCTCTGTTGATCTGGTTGTTTGTCTGCTGTAGTTTGCCCTGTTCTATCTCTGCTGATCTGGTTGTCTCTGTGCTCTAGTTTTCCTGTGCTCTCTCTGCTGATCGGATTGTTTGTCTGCTCTAGTTTTCCTGTGCTCTCTCTTCTGATCTGGTTGTTTGTGTGCTCTAGTTTGCCATGTGCTCTCTCTGCTGATCTTGTTCTTTGTCTGCTCTAGTTTTCCTGTGCTCTCTCTTCTGATCTGGTTGCTTGTCTGCTTTAGTTTGCCCTGTGCTCGCTCTGCTGATGTTGTTTGTCTGCTGTAGTCTTCCTGTGCTCTCTCTGCTGATCTTGTTCGTTGTCTGCTTTAGTTTTCCCTGTGCTCTCTCTGCTGATCTTGTTGTTTGTATGCTCTAGTTTGCCCAGTGTTCCTTCTGCTGACCTGGTTGTTTGTGTGCTCTAGTTTTCCTGTGCTCTCTCTGCTGATCTGGTTGTTTGTGTGCTCCAATTTTCCTGTGCACTCTGCTGATCTGGATGTTTGTGTGCTCTAGTTTTCCTGTGCTCTCCCTGCTGATCTTGTTGTTTGTCTGCTCTAGTTTGCCCTGTCCTCTCTCTGCTGATCTGGTTGTTTGTCTGCTCTAGTTTGCCCTGTGCTCGCTCTGCTGATCTGATTGTTTGTCTGCTCTAGTTTGCCTGTGTGTTCTCTCTGCTGATCTGGTTGTTTGTGTGCTCTAGTTTTCCTGTGCTCCCTCTGCAGATCTGGTTGTTTGTATGCTTTAGTTTACCCTGTGCTCTCTCTGCTGATCTGGTTGTTTGTCCACTCTCGTTTGCCTGTGTGTTCTGTCTGCTGATCTGGTTGTTTGTGTGCTCTAGTTTTCCCTGCGTTCTCTCTGTTGAACTTGTTGTCTGTATGCTTTAGTTTACCCTGCGCACTCTCTGCTGACCTTGTTGTTTGTCTGCTGTAGTTTGCCCTGTGCTCTCTCTGTTGATCTGGTTGTTTGTCTGCTGTAGTTTGCCCTGTGCTCTCTCTGCTGATCTGGTTGTCTGTGTGCTCAAGTTTTCCTGTGCTCTCTCTGCTGATCGGATTGTTTGTGTGCTCTAGTTTTCCTGTGCTCGCTCTGCTGATCTGGTTGTCTGTCTGCTGTAGTCTTCCTGTGCTCTCTCTGCTGATCTTGTTCGTTGTCTGCTCTGGTTTGCCCTATGCTCTCTCTGCGGATCTTGTTGTTTGTATGCTCTAGTTTGCCCAGTGTTCCTTCTGCTGACCTGTTTGTTTGTGTGCTCTAGTTTTCCTGTGCTCTCTCTGCTGATCTGGTTGTTTGTCTGCTCAGGTTTTCATGTGCTCTCTCTGCTGTTCTGGTTGTTTGTCTGCTCTAGTTTGCAGTGCGTTCTCTCTGCTGATCTGGTTGTTTGTGTGCTCTAGTTTTCCTGTGCTGTCCCTGCTGATCTTGTTGTTTGTCTGCTCTAGTTTGCCCTGTCCTCTCTCTGCTGATCTGGTTGTTTGTCTGCTCTAGTTTGCTTGTGTGTTCTCGCTTCTGATCTGGTTGTTTGTGAGCTTTAGTTTTCCCCGTGTTCTCTCTGCTGAACTTGTTAGCCCTGTGCTCTCTCTGCTGATCTGTATGTTTGTCTGCTCCACTTTGCCTGTATGTTCTCTCTGCTGATCTGGTTGTTTGGGTGCTCTAGTTTTCCCTGTGTTCTCTCTGTTGATCTTGTTTGTCTGCTCTAGTTTGCCTATGTGTTCTCTCTGCTGATCTTGTTGTTTGTCTGCTCTAGTTTTTCTGTG
Organism: Heptranchias perlo; assembly: GCF_035084215.1. Taxonomy (NCBI): domain Eukaryota; kingdom Metazoa; phylum Chordata; class Chondrichthyes; order Hexanchiformes; family Hexanchidae; genus Heptranchias; species Heptranchias perlo. The sequence continues at coordinate 43,976,396 of NC_090350.1, forward strand.
CTCTCTCTGCTCATCTGGTTATTTGTCTGCTCTAGTTTTCCTGTGCTCTCGCTGCTGATCTGGCTGTTGTGTGCTCTAGTTTCCCTGTGTTCTCTCTGCTGATCTGGTTGTTTGTCTGCTGTAGTCCTCCTGTGCTCTCTCTGCTGATCTGGTTGTTTGTCTGCTCTAGTTTTCCTTTGCTCTCCCTGCTGATCTGGTTGTGTGTTTGCTCTGTTTTCCCTGTGTTATCTCTGCTGATCTGGTTGTTTGTGTGCTCAAGTTTGCATTGTGTTCTCCCTGCCGATGTTGTTGTTTGTCTGCTGTCGTTTGCCCTGTGTCCTCTGTGCTGATGTGGTTGTTTGTGTGCTCCAGTTTGCCGTGTGCTCTCTCTGCTGATCTTGTTCTTTGTCTGCTCTAGTTTTCCTGTGCTCTCTCGTCTGATCTGGTTGCTTGTCTGCTTTAGTTTGCCCTGTGCTCGCTCTGCTGATGTTGTTGTTTGTCTGCTGTAGTCTTCCTGTGCTCTCTCTGCTGATCTTGTTCGTTGTCTGCTTTAGTTTGCCCTGTGCTCTCTCTGCTGATCTTGTTGTTTGTATGCTCTAGTTTGCCCAGTGTTCCTTCTGCTGACCTGGTTGTTTGTGTGCTCTAGTTTTCCTGTGCTCTCTCTGCTGATCTGGTTGTTTGTGTGCTCCAATTTTCCTGTGCACTCTCTGCTGATCTGGATGTTTGTGTGCTCTGGTTTTCCTGTGCTCTCCCTGCTGATCTTGTTGTTTGTCTGCTCTAGTTTGCCCTGTCCTCTCTCTGCTGATCTGGTTGTTTGTCTGCTCTAGTTTGCCCTGTGCTCGCTCTGCTGATCTGATTATTTGTCTGCTCTAGTTTGCCTGTGTGTTCTCTCTGCTGATCTGGTTGTTTGTGTGCTCCAGTTTTCCTGTGCTCCCTCTGCTGATCTGGTTGTTTGTATGCTTTAGTTTGCCCTGTGCTCTCTCTGCTGATCTGGTTGTTTGTCCACTCTCGTTTGCCTGTGGTTCTCTCTGCTGATCTGGTTGTTTGTGTGCTCTAGTTTTCCCTGCGTTCTCTCTGTTGAACTTGTTGTTTGTATGCTGCAGTTTACCCTGCACTCTCTCTGCTGATCTTGTTGTTTGTCTGCTCTTGTTTGCCTTCGTGTTCTCTCTGCTGATCTGGTTGTTTGTGTGCTCTAGCTTTCCCTGCGTTCTCTCTGTTGAACTTGTTGTTTGTATGCTCTAGTTTGCCCTCTGCTCTCTCTGCTGATCTGGTTGTTTGTCTGATCTAGTTTGCCTGTGTGTTCTCTGTGCTGATGTGGTTGTTTTTGTGCTCTAATTTTCCTTCTGTTCTCTCTGTTGATCTTGTTGTTTGTCTGCTCTAGTTTTCCTGTGTCCTCTCTGCTGATCTTGTTGTTTGTCCGCTCTAGTTTGCCCTGTGTTACCTCTGCTGATCTGGTTGTTTGTGTGCTCTAGTTTGTTTGTGTGGAAATTTTTTCCCGTGCTCTCTCTGCTGATCTGGTTGTTTGTCTGCTCTAGTTTGCCTGTGTGTTCTCTCTGTTGATCTGGTTGTTTGTATGCTCTAGTTTGCCTGTGTGTTCTCCCTGCTGATCTGGTTGTTTGTCTGCTCTAGTTTTCCTATGCTGTCTCTGCTGATCCGGTTCTTTGTCTCCTCTAATTTGCCTGTGTGTTCTCTCTGCTGATCTGTTTGTTTGAGTGCACTAGTTTGCCCTGTCTGCTCTCTGTTGATCTGGTTGTCTGTCTGCTCTAGTTTACCCTGTGCTCTCTCTGCTGGTCTGGTTGTTTGTGTGCTCTAGTTTTTCCTTTGTTCTCTCTGTTGATCTTGTTGTTTGTCTGCTCTAGTTTGCCCTGTGCTCTCTCTGCTGATCTGTATGTTTGTCTGCTCCACTTTGCCTGTGTGTTCTCACTGCTGGTCATTTTGTTTGTGTGTGCTCCAGTTTTCCTCTGCTGTCTCTGCTGATCTTGTTGTTTGTCTGCTCTAGATTTTCTGTGCTCTCTCTGCTCATCTGGTTGTTTGTGTGCTTTCGGTTTCTCTGCCTTCTCTCTGCTGAACGTGTTGTTTGTATCCTCTAGTTTGCCCTGTGTTCTCGCTGCTGGTCATTTTGTTTGTGTGTGCTCCAGTTTTCCTCTGCTGTCTCTGCTGATCTAGTTGTTTGTTTGCTCTAGTTTGCCTGTTCTCTCCCTGCTCATCTGGTTGTTTGTCTGCTCTAATTTTCCTGTGCTCACCCTGCTGATCTGGCTGTTGTGTGCTCTAGTTTCCCTGTGTTCTCTCTGCGGATCTGGTTGCTGTGTGCTCTACTTTGCCCTGTGCTGTCTCTGCTTATCTGGTTCGTTGTCTGTTTAAGATTTCCCGTGCTCTCTCTGCTGATCTTGTTGTTTGTCTGCTCTAGTTTTCCTTTGCTCTCTCTGCTAATCTGATTGTTTGTATGCTCTGATTTGCCTGTGCTCTCTACGCTGATGTGGTTGTGTGTGTGCTCTAGTTTTCCAGAGCTCTCTCTGCTGATCGGATTGTTTGTGCGCTTTAGTTTTCCTGTGCTCTCACTGCTGATCTTGTTGTTCGTCTGCTCTGGTTTGCCCAATTCTCTCTCTGCTGATCTAGTTGTTTGTGTGCTCCAGTTTGCCTGTGTGTTCTCTCTGCTGATCTGGTTGTTTGTGTGCTTCTGGTTTCCACGCCTTCTCTCTGCTGAACGTGTTGTTTGTATCCTCTAGTTTGCCCTGTGTTCTCGCTGCTGGTCATTTTGTTTGTGTGTGCTCCAGTTTTCCTCTGCTGTCTCTGCTGATCTTGTTGTTTGTCTGCTCTAGAGTTTCTGTGCTCTCTCTGCTCATCTGGTTGTTTGTCTGCTCTAGTTTTCCTGTGCTCTCCCTGCTGATCTGGCTGTTGCATGCTCTAGTTTGTCCTGTGCTCTCTCTGCTTATCTGGTTCTTTGTCTGTTTAAGATTTGCTGTGCTCTCTCTGCTGATCTGGTTGTTTGTCTGCTCTAGTTTGCCTGTGCTCTCTCTGCTAATCTGATTGTTTGTGTGCTCTAATTTGCCTGTGCTCTCTCCGCTGATCTGGTTGTGTGTGTGCTCTAGTTTTCCAGAGCTCTCTCTGCTGATCGGATTGTTTGTGCGCTCTAGTTTTCCTGTGCTCTCACTGCTGATCTTGTTGTTCGTCTGCTCTGGTTTGCCCTGTTCTCTCTCTGCTGATCTGGTTGTTTGTCTGCTCTCGTTTTCCTTTGCTCTCTCTGCTGATCTGGTTGTTTGTCTGCTCTAGTTTGCCTGTGCTCTCTCTGCTGATCTGGTTGTTTGTGTGCTATAGTTTGCCTGTCAGTTCTCCGCTGATCTTGTTTTTTGTCTGCTCGAGTTTGCCTGTGTGTTCTCTCTGTTGATCTGGTTGTTTGTCTGCTGTAGTTTGCCCTGTGCTCTCTCTGTTGATCTGGTTGTTTGTCTGCTGTCGTTTGCCCTGTGCTCTCTCTGCTGATCTGGTTGTCTGTGTGCTCTAGTTTTCCTGTGCTCTCTCTGCTGATCGGATTGTTTGTGTACTCTAGTTTTCCTGTGCTCGCTCTGCTGATCTGGTTGTCTGTCTGCTGTAGTTTTCCGTGTGTTCTCTCTGCTGATCTGGTTGTTTGTGTGCTCTAGTTTTCCTGTGCTCTCCCTGCTGATCTTGCTGTTTGTCTGCTCTAGTTTGCCCTGTCCTCTCTCTGCGGATCTGGTTTTTTGTCTGCTATAGTTTGCTTGTGTGTTCTCGCTTCTGATCTGGTTGTTTGTGAGCTTTAGTTTTCCCCGTGTTCTCTCTGCTGAACTTGTTAGCCATGTGCTCTCTCTGCTGATCTGTATGTTTGTCTGCTCCACTTTGCCTGTATGTTCTCTCTGCTGATCTGGTTGTTTGGGTGCTCTAGTTTTCCCTGTGTTCTCTCTGTTGATCTTGTTTGTCTGCTCTAGTTTGCCGATGTGTTCTCTCTGCTGATCTGGTTGTTTGTGTGCTTTAGGTTTCTCTGCCTTCTCTCTGCTGAACTTGTTGTTTGTATCCTCTAGTTTGCTCTGTGTTCTCGCTGCTGATCATTTTGTTTGTGTGTGTTCTAGTTTTCTTCTGCTGTCTCTGCTGATCTTGTTGTTTGTATGCTCTAGTTTGCCGTGTGTGTTCTCTCTGCTGATCTTGTTGTTTGTCTGCTCTAGTTTTTCTGTGCTCTCTCTGCTCATCTGGTTGTTTGTCTGCTCTAGTTTTCCTGTGCTCTCGCTGCTGATCTGGCTGTTGTGTGCTCTAGTTTCCCTGTGTTCTCTCTGCTGATCTGGTTGTAAGTCTGCTGTAGTCTTCCTGTGCTCCCTCTGCTGATCTGGTTGTTTGTCTGCTCTAGTTTTCCTTTGCTCTCCCTGCTGATCTGGTTGTGTGTTGGCTCTGTTTTCCCTGTGTTATCTCTGCTGATCTGGTTGTTTGTGTCCTCAAGTTTGTATTGTGTTCTCCCTGCTGATGTTGTTGTTTGTCTGCTGTAGTTTGGCTTGTGTCCTCTCTGCTGATGTGGTTGTTTGTGTGCTCCAGTTTGCCGTGTGCTCTCTCTGCTGATCTTGTTCTTTGTCTGCTCTAGTTTTCCTGTGCTCTCTCTTCTGATCTGGTTGCTTGTCTGCTTTAGTTTGCCCTGTGCTCGCTCTGCTGATGTTGTTGTTTGTCTGCTGTAGTCTTCCTGTGCTCTCTCTGCTGATCTTGTTCGTTGTCTGCTTTAGTTTGCCCTGTGCTCTCTCTGCTGATCTTGTTGTTTGTATGCTCTAGTTTGCCCAGTGTTCCTTCTGCTGACCTGGTTGTTTGAGTGCTCTTGTTTTCCTGTGCTCTCTCTGCTGATCTGGTTGTTTGTCTGCTGAAGTTTTCATGTGCTCTCTCTGCTGTTCTGGTTGTTTGTCTGCTCTAGTTTGCCGTGTGTTCTCTCTGCTGATCTGGTTGTTTGTGTGCTCCAGTTTTCCTGTGCACTCTCTGCTGATCTGGATGTTTGTGTGCTCTAGTTTTCCTGTGCTCTCCCTGCTGATCTTGTTGTTTGTCTGCTCTCGTTTGCCCTGTCCTCTCTCTGCTGATCTGGTGGTTTGTCTGCTCTAGTTTGCCCTGTGCTCGCTCTGCTGATCTGATTGTTTGTCTGCTCTAGATTGCCTGTGTGTTCTCTCTGCTGATCTGGTTGTTTGTGTGCTCTAGTTTGCCGTGTGCTCTCTCTGCTGATCTTGTTCTTTGTCTGCTCTAGTTTTCCTGTGCTCTCTCTTCTGATCTGGTTGCTTGTCTGCTTTAGTTTGCCCTGTGCTCGCTCTGCTGATGTTGTTGTTTGTCTGCTGTAGTCTTCCTGTGCTCTCTCTGCTGATCTTGTTCGTTGTCTGCTTTAGTTTGCCCTGTGCTCTCTCTGCTGATCTTGTTGTTTGTATGCTCTAGTTTGCCCAGTGTTCCTTCTGCTGACCTGGTTGTTTGAGTGCTCTTGTTTTCCTGTGCTCTCTCTGCTGATCTGGTTGTTTGTCTGCTGAAGTTTTCATGTGCTCTCTCTGCTGTTCTGGTTGTTTGTCTGCTCTAGTTTGCCGTGTGTTCTCACTGCTGATCTGGTTGTTTGTGTGCTCTAGTTTTCCTGTGCTCTCCCTGCTGATCTTGTTGTTTGTCTGCTCTCGTTTGCCCTGTCCTCTCTCTGCTGATCTGGTGGTTTGTCTGCTCTAGTTTGCCCTGTGCTCGCTCTGCTGATCTGATTGTTTGTCTGCTCTAGATTGCCTGTGTGTTCTCTCTGCTGATCTGGTTGTTTGTGTGCTCTAGTTTTCCTGTGCTCTCTCTGCTGATCTGGTTGTTTGTATGCTTTAGTTTGCCCTGTGCTCTCTCTGCTGATCTGGTTGTTTGTCCACTCTCGTTTGCCTGTGTGTTCTCTCTGCTGATCTGGTTGTTTGTGTGCTCTAGTTTTCCCTGCGTTCTCTCTGTTGAACTTGTTGTTTGTATGCTGCAGTTTACCCTGCACTCTCACTGCTGATCTTGTTGTTTGTCTGCTCTTGTTTGCCTGTGTGTTCTCTCTGCTGATCTGGTTGTTTGTGTGCTCTAGCTTTCCCTGCGTTCTCTCTGTTGAACTTGTTGTTTGTATGCTCTAGTTTGCCCTCTGCTCTCTCTGCTGATCTGGTTGTTTGTCTGCTCTAGTTTGCCTGTGTGTTCTCTCTGCTGATGTGGTTGTTTTTGTGCTCTAGTTTTCCTTCTGTTCTCTCTGTTGATCTTGTTGTTTGTCTGCTCTAGTTTTCCTGTGTCCTCTCTGCTGATCTTGTTGTTTGTCCGCTCTAGTTTGCCCTGTGTTACCTCTGCTGCTCTGGTTGTTTGTCTGCTCTAGTTTGTTTGTGTGGAAAAGTTTTCCCGTGCTCTCTCTGCTGATCTGGTTGTTTGTCTGCTCGAGTTTGCCTGTGTGTTCTCTCTGTCGATCTGGTTGTTTGTCTGCTCTAGTTTGCCTGTGTGTTCTCTCTGCTGATCTGGTTGTTTGTGTGCCCTAGCTTTCCCTCCGTTCTCACAGTTGATCTTGTTGTTTGTCTGCTCTAATTTTCCTTTGTCCTCACTGCTGATCTTGTTGTTTGTCTGCTCCAGTTTGCCCTGTGCTCTCTTGGTTGATCTGGTTGTTTGTCTGGTGTAGTTTGCCCTGTGCTCTCTCTGCTGATCTGGTTGTCTGTGTGCTCTAGATTTCCTGTCCTCTCTCTGCTGATCGGATTGTTTGTGTGCTCTAGTTTTCCTGTGCTCTCTCTGCTGATCTGGTTGTTTGTCTGCTCAGGTTTTCATGTGCTCTCTCTGCTGTTCTGGTTGTTCGTCTGCTCTAGTTTGCCGTGTGTTCTCTCTGCTGATCTGGTTGTTTGTGTGCTCCAGTTTGCCTGTGTGTTCTCTCTGCTGATCTGGTTGTTTGTGTGCTCTAGTTTACCCTGTGGTCTCTCTGTTGATCTTGTTGTTTGTCTGCTCTAGTTTGCCTGTGTGCTCTCTCTGCTGATCTGGTTGTTTGTGTGCTTCTGGTTTCCACGCCTTCTCTCTGCTGAACGTGTTGTTTGTATCCTCTAGTTTGCCCTGTGTTCTCGCTGCTGGTCATTTTGTTTGTGTGTGCTCCAGTTTTCCTCTGCTGTCTCTGCTGATCTTGTTGTTTGTCTGCTCTAGAGTTTCTGTGCTCTCTCTGCTCATCTGGTTGTTTGTCTGCTCTAGTTTTCCTGTGCTCTCCCTGCTGATCTGGCTGTTGCATGCTCTAGTTTGTCCTGTGCTCTCTCTGCTTATCTGGTTCTTTGTCTGTTTAAGATTTGCTGTGCTCTCTCTGCTGATCTGGTTGTTTGTCTGCTCTAGTTTGCCTGTGCTCTCTCTGCTAATCTGATTGTTTGTGTGCTCTAATTTGCCTGTGCTCTCTCCGCTGATCTGGTTGTGTGTGTGCTCTAGTTTTCCAGAGCTCTCTCTGCTGATCGGATTGTTTGTGCGCTCTAGTTTTCCTGTGCTCTCACTGCTGATCTTGTTGTTCGTCTGCTCTGGTTTGCCCTATTCTCTCTCTGCTGATCTGGTTGTTTGTCTGCTCTCGTTTTCCTTTGCTCTCTCTGCTGATCTGGTTGTTTGTCTGCTCTAGTTTGCCTGTGCTCTCTCTGCTGATCTGGTTGTTTGTGTGCTATAGTTTGCCTGTCAGTTCTCCGCTGATCTTGTTTTTTGTCTGCTCGAGTTTGCCTGTGTGTTCTCTCTGTTGATCTGGTTGTTTGTCTGCTGTAGTTTGCCCTGTGCTCTCTCTGTTGATCTGGTTGTTTGTCTGCTGTCGTTTGCCCTGTGCTCTCTCTGCTGATCTGGTTGTCTGTGTACTCTAGTTTTCCTGTGCTCTCTCTGCTGATCGGATTGTTTGTGTACTCTAGTTTTCCTGTGCTCGCTCTGCTGATCTGGTTGTCTGTCTGCTGTAGTTTTCCGTGTGTTCTCTCTGCTGATCTGGTTGTTTGTGTGCTCTAGTTTTCCTGTGCTCTCCCTGCTGATCTTGTTGTTTGTCTGCTCTAGTTTGCCCTGTCCTCTCTCTGCGGATCTGGTTTTTTGTCTGCTCTAGTTTGCTTGTGTGTTCTCGCTTCTGATCTGGTTGTTTGTGAGCTTTAGTTTTCCCCGTGTTCTCTCTGCTGAACTTGTTAGCCATGTGCTCTCTCTACTGATCTGTATGTTTGTCTGCTCCACTTTGCCTGTATGTTCTCTCTGCTGATCTGGTTGTTTGGGTGCTCTAGTTTTCCCTGTGTTCTCTCTGTTGATCTTGTTTGTCTGCTCTAGTTTGCCTATGTGTTTTCTCTGCTGATCTGGTTGTTTGTGTGCTTTAGGTTTCTCTGCCTTCTCTCTGCTGAACTTGTTGTTTGTATCCTCTAGTTTGCCCTGTGTTCTCGCTGCTGATCATTTTGTTTGTGTGTGCTCTAGTTTTCTTCTGCTGTCTCTGCTGATCTTGTTGTTTGTCTGCTCTAGTTTGCCGTGTGTGTTCTCTCTGCTGATCTTGTTGTTTGTCTGCTCTAGTTTTTCTGTGCTCTCTCTGCTCATCTGGTTGTTTGTCTGCTCTAGTTTTCCTGTGCTCTCGCTGCTGATCTGGCTGTTGAGTGCTCTAGTTTGTCCTGTGCTCTCTCTGCTTATCTGGTTCTTTGTCTGTTTAAGATTTGCTGTGCTCTCTCTGCTGATCTGGTTGTTTGTCTGCTCTAGTTTGCCTGTGCTCTCTCTGCTAATCTGATTGTTTGTGTGCTCTAATTTGCCTGTGCTCTCTCCGCTGATCTGGTTGTGTGTGTGCTCTAGTTTTCCAGAGCTCTCTCTGCTGATCGGATTGTTTGTGCGCTCTAGTTTTCCTGTGCTCTCACTGCTGATCTTGTTGTTCGTCTGCTCTGGTTTGCCCTATTCTCTCTCTGCTGATCTGGTTGTTTGTCTGCTCTCGTTTTCCTTTGCTCTCTCTGCTGATCTGGTTGTTTGTCTGCTCTAGTTTGCCTGTGCTCTCTCTGCTGATCTGGTTGTTTGTGTGCTATAGTTTGCCTGTCAGTTCTCCGCTGATCTTGCTTTTTGTCTGCTCGAGTTTGCCTGTGTGTTCTCTCTGTTGATCTGGTTGTTTGTCTGCTGTAGTTTGCCCTGTGCTCTCTCTGTTGATCTGGTTGTTTGTCTGCTGTCGTTTGCCCTGTGCTCTCTCTGCTGATCTGGTTGTCTGTGTGCTCTAGTTTTCCTGTGCTTTCTCTGCTGATCGGATTGTTTGTGTACTCTAGTTTTCCTGTGCTCGCTCTGCTGATCTGGTTGTCTGTCTGCTGTAGTTTTCCGTGTGTTCTCTCTGCTGATCTGGTTGTTTGTGTGCTCTAGTTTTCCTGTGCTCTCCCTGCTGATCTTGTTGTTTGTCTGCTCTAGTTTGCCCTGTCCTCTCTCTGCTGATCTGGTTGTTTGTCTGCTCAAGTTTGCTGGTGTGTACTCGCTTCTGATCTGGTTGTTTGTGAGCATTAGTTTTCCCCGTGTTCTCTCTGCTGAACTTGTTAGCCATGTGCTCTCTCTGCTGATCTGTATGTTTGTCTGCTCCACTTTGCCTGTATGTTCTCTCTGCTGATCTGGTTGTTTGGGTGCTCTAGTTTTCCCTGTGTTCTCTCTGTTGATCTTGTTTGTCTGCTCTCATTTGCCTATGTGTTCTCTCTGCTGATCTGATTGTTTGTGTGCTTTAGGTTTCTCTGCCTTCTCTCTGCTGAACTTGTTGTTTGTATCCTCTAGTTTGCCCTGTGTTCTCGCTGCTGGTCATTTTGTTTGTGTGTGCTCCAGTTTTCCTCTGCTGTCTCTGCTGATCTTGTTGTTTGTCTGCTCTCGTTTTCCTGTGCTTTCCCTGCTGATCTGGCTGTTTGTCTGCTCTAGTTTGCCCTGTGTTATCTCTGCTGATCTGATTGTCTGCTCTAGTTTGCCCTGTGCTCTCTCTGCTGATCTGGTTGCTTGTCTGCTCTAGTTCGCCCTGTGCTCTCTCTGCTGTTCTGGTTGTTTGTCTGCTCGAGTTTGCCCTGTGCTCTCTCTGTTGATCTGGTTGTTTGTCTGCTTTAATTTACCCTGTGCTATCTCTGCTGATCTGGTTGTTTGTCTGCTCCAATTTGTCCTGTGTTCTCTCTGCTGATCTGGTTGTTTGTGTGCTCTAGTTCGCCCTGTGCTCTCTCTGCTGTTCTGGTTGTTTGTCTGCTTTAGTTTTCCCTGTGTTATCTCTGCTGATCTGATTGTCTGCTCTCCTTTGCCCTGTGCTCTCTCTGCAGATCTGGTTGTTTGTCTGCTTTAATATACCCTGTGCTATCTCTGCTGATCTGGTTGTTTGTCTGCTCTAATCTGTCCTGTGTTCTCTCTGCTGATCTGGTTGTTTGTCTGCTCCAGTTCGCCATGTGCTCTCTCTGCTGTTCTGGTTGTTTGTCTGCTCTAGTTTGCCCTGTGATCTCTCTGCTGATCTGGTTGTTTGTCTGCTCTAGTTTGCCCTGTGCTCTCTCTGCTGATCTGGTTGTTTGTCTGCTCTAATTAGCCCTGTGTTCTCTCTGCTGATCTGGTTGTTTGTCTGCTCTAATTTGCCCTGTGCTCTCTCTGCTGATCTCGTTGTTTGTCTGCTCTAGTTTGCCCTGTGCTCTCTCTGCTTATCTGGTTGTTTGTCTGCTCTAGTTTGCCATGTGCTCTCTCTGCTGATCTGGTTGTTTATGTGCTCTCGTTTGCCCTGTGCTCTCTCTGCTGATCTGGTTGTTTGTCTGCTCTAGTTTGCCCTGTGCTCTCTCGGCTTATCTGGTTGTTTGTCTGCTCTAGTTTGCCCTGTGCTCTCTCTGCTGATCTGGTTGTTTGACTGCTCTAATTTGTCCTGTGTTCTCTCTGCCGATCTGGTTGTTTGTCTGCTCTAGTTTGCCCTGTGCTCTCTCTGCTGTTCTGGTTGTTTGTCTGCTCTAGTTTGCCCTGTGTTATCTCTGCTGATCTGATTGTCTGCTCTAGTTTGCCCTGTGCTCTCTCTGCTAATCTGGTTGCTTGTCTGCTCTAGTTCGCCCTGTGCTCTCTCTGCTGTTCTGGTTGTTTGTCTGCTCGAGTTTGCCCTGTGCTCTCTCTGCTGATCTGGTTGTTTGTCTGCTTTAATTTACCCTGTGCTATCTCTGCTGATCTGGTTGTTTGTCTGCTCCAATTTGTCCTGTGTTCTCTCTGCTGATCTGGTTGTTTGTGTGCTCTAGTTCGCCCTGTGCTCTCTCTGCTGTTCTGGTTCTTTGTCTGCTCTAGTTTGCCCTGTGATCTCTCTGCTGATCTGGTTGTTTGTCTGCTCTAGTTTGCCCTGTGCTCTCTCTGCTGATCTGGTTGTTTGTCTGCTCTAATTAGCCCTGTGTTCTCTCTGCTGATCTGGTTGTTTGTCTGCTCTAATTTGCCCTGCGCTCTCTGTGCTGATCTGGATGTTTGTCTGCTCTAGTTTGCCCTGTGCTCTCTCTGCTTATCTGGTTGTTTGTCTGCTCTAGTTTGCCCTGTGCTCTCTCTGCTGATCTGGTTGTTTATGTGCTCTCGTTTGCCCTGTGCTCTCTCTGCTGATCTGGTTGTTTGTCTGCTCTAGTTTGCCCTGTGCTCTCTCGGCTTATCTGGTTGTTTGTCTGCTCTCGTTTGCCCTGTGCTCTCTCTGCTGATCTGGTTGTTTGACTGCTCTAGTTTGCCCTGTGCTCTCTCTGCTGATCAGGTTGTTTGTCTGCTCTAGTTCGCCCTGTGCTCTCTCTGCTGATCTGGTTGTTTGTCTGCTCCAGATTTCCTTTGCTCTCTCTGCTGATCTGGTTGTTTGTCTGCTCCAGATTTCCTTTGCTCTCTCTGCTGATCTGGTTGTTTGTGTGCTCTAGTTTTCATTTATTCTCTCTGCTGATCTAGCTGTTTATCTGCTCTAGTTTTCCATGTGCTCTCTTTGCTGACGTGTTTGTTTATGTGCTCTAGTTTCCGGTGCTCTCTCTGCTTATCTGGTTGTTTTTCTGCTCTAGTTTGCCCTGTGCTCTCTCTGCTGATCTGGTTGTTTGACTGCTCTAGTTTGCCCTGTGCTCTCTCTGCTGATCAGGTTGTTTGTCTGCTATCGTTCGCCCTGGGCTCTCTCTGCTGATCTTGTTGTTTGTCTGCTCTAGTTTGCCCTGTGCTCTCTCTGCTGATCTGGTTGTTTGTGTGCTCTAGTTTGCCCTGTGCTCTCTCTGCTGATCTGGTTGTTTGTCTGCTCTAGTTTGAACTGTGCTCTCTCTGCTGATCTGGATGTTTGTCTGCTCTAGTTTGCCCTGTGCTCTCTCTGCTGATCTGGTTGTTTGTGTGCTTTGGTTTGCACTGTGCTCTCTCTGCTGATCTGGTTGTTTCTGTGCTCTAGTTTGCCCTGTGCTCTCTCTGCTGATCTGGTTGTTTATGTGCTCTAGTTTGCCCTGTGCTCTCTCTGCTGATCTGGTTGTTTGTCTGCTCTAGTTTGCCCTGTGCTCTCTCTGCTGATCTGGTTGTTTGACTGCTCTAGTTTGCCCTGTGCTCTCTCTGCTGATCAGGTTGTTTGTCTGCTCCAGTTCGCCCTGTGCTCTCTCTGCTGATCTGGTTGTTTGTCTGCTCCAGATTTCATTTGTTCTCTCTGCTGATCCAGCTGTTTATCTGCTCTAGTTTTCCATGTGCTCTCTTTGCTGACGTGTTTGTTTATGTGCTCTAGTTTCCGGTGCTCTCTCTGCTTATCTGGTTGTTTTTCTGCTCTAGTTTGCCCTGTGCTCTCTCTGCTGATCTGGTTGTTTGACTGCTCTAGTTTGCCCTGTGCTCTCTCTGCTGATCAGGTTGTTTGTCTGCTATCGTTCGCCCTGGGCTCTCTCTGCTGATCTTGTTGTTTGTCTGCACTAGTTTGCCCTGTGCTCTTTCTGCTGAACTGGTTGTTTGTGTGCTCTAGTTTGCCCTGTGCTCTCTCTGCTGATCTGGTTGTTTGTCTGCTCTAGTTTGAACTGTGCTCTCTCTGCTGATCTGGATGTTTGTCTGCTCTAGTTTGCCCTGTGCTCTCTCTGCTGATCTGGTTGTTTGTGTGCTTTGGTTTGCACTGTGCTCTCTCTGCTGATCTGGTTGTTTGTGTGCTCTAGTTTGCCCTGTGCTCTCTCTGCTGATCTGGTTGTTTATGTGCTCTAGTTTGCGCTGTGCTCTCTCTGCTGATCTGGTTGCTTGTCTACTCTAGTTTGCCCTGTGCGCTCTCTGCTGATCAGGTTGTTTGTCTGCTCTAGTTTGCCATCTGCTCTCTCTGCTGATCTGGTTGTTTGTGTGCTCTAGTTTGCCCTGTGCTCCCTCTGCTGATCTGGTTGTTTGTCTGCTCTAGTTCGCCCTGTGCTCTCTCTGCTGTTCTGGTTGTTTGTCTGCTCTAGTTTGCCCTGTGTTATCTCTGCTGATCTGATTGTCTGCTCTCGTTTGCCCTGTGCTCTCTCTGCAGATCTGGTTGTTTGTCTGCTTTAATTTACCCTGTGCTATCTCTGCTGATCTGGTTGTTTGTCTGCTCTAATCTGTCCTGTGTTCTCTCTGCTGATCTGGTTGTTTGTCTGCTCCAGTTCGCCATGTGCTCTCTCTGCTGTTCTGGTTGTTTGTCTGCTCTAGTTTCCCCTGTGATCTCTCTGCTGATCTGGTTGTTTGTCTGCTCTAGTTTGCCCTGTGCTCTCTCTGCTGATCTGGTTGTTTGTCTGCTCTAATTTGCCCTGTGCTCTCTCTGCTGATCTGGTTGTTTGTCTGCTCTAGTTTGCCCTGTGCTCTCTCTGCTTATCTGCTTGTTTGTCTGCTCTAGTTTGCCCTGTGCTCTCTCTGCTGATCTGGTTGTTTATGTGCTCTCGTTTGCCCTGTGCTCTCTCTGCTGATCTGGTTGTTTGTCTGCTCTAGTTTGCCCTGTGCTCTCTCGGCTTATCTGGTTGTTCGTCTGCTCTAGTTTGCCCTGTGCTCTCTCTGCTGATCTGGTTGTTTGACTGCTCTAGTTTGCCCTGTGCTCTCTCTGCTGATCAGGTTGTTTGTCTGCTCTAGTTCGCCCTGTGCTCTCTCTGCTGATCTGGTTGTTTGTCTGCTCCAGATTTCCTTTGTTCTCTCTGCTGATCTGGTTGTTTGTCTGCTCCAGATTTCCTTTGCTCTCTCTGCTGATCTGGTTGTTTGTCTGCTCCAGATTTCCTTTGCTCTCTCTGCTGATCTGGTTGTTTGTGTGCTCTAGTTTTCATTTATTCTCTCTGCTGATCTAGCTGTTTATCTGCTCTAGTTTTCCATGTGCTCTCTTTGCTGACGTGTTTGTTTATGTGCTCTAGTTTCCGGTGCTCTCTCTGCTTATCTGGTTGTTTTTCTGCTCTAGTTTGCCCTGTGCTCTCTCTGCTGATCTGGTTGTTTGACTGCTCTAGTTTGCCCTGTGCTCTCTCTGCTGATCAGGTTGTTTGTCTGCTATCGTTCGCCCTGGGCTCTCTCTGCTGATCTTGTTGTTTGTCTGCTCTAGTTTGCCCTGTGCTCTCTCTGCTGATCTGGTTGTTTGTGTGCTCTAGTTTGCCCTGTGCTCTCTCTGCTGATCTGGTTGTTTGTCTGCTCTAGTTTGAACTGTGCTCTCTCTGCTGATCTGGATGTTTGTCTGCTCTAGTTTGCCCTGTGCTCTCTCTGCTGATCTGGTTGTTTGTGTGCTTTGGTTTGCACTGTGCTCTCTCTGCTGATCTGGTTGTTTCTGTGCTCTAGTTTGCCCTGTGCTCTCTCTGCTGATCTGGTTGTTTATGTGCTCTAGTTTGCCCTGTGCTCTCTCTGCTGATCTGGTTGTTTGTCTGCTCTAGTTTGCCCTGTGCTCTCTCTGCTGATCTGGTTGTTTGACTGCTCTAGTTTGCCCTGTGCTCTCTCTGCTGATCAGGTTGTTTGTCTGCTCCAGTTCGCCCTGTGCTCTCTCTGCTGATCTGGTTGTTTGTCTGCTCCAGATTTCATTTGTTCTCTCTGCTGATCCAGCTGTTTATCTGCTCTAGTTTTCCATGTGCTCTCTTTGCTGACGTGTTTGTTTATGTGCTCTAGTTTCCGGTGCTCTCTCTGCTTATCTGGTTGTTTTTCTGCTCTAGTTTGCCCTGTGCTCTCTCTGCTGATCTGGTTGTTTGACTGCTCTAGTTTGCCCTGTGCTCTCTCTGCTGATCAGGTTGTTTGTCTGCTATCGTTCGCCCTGGGCTCTCTCTGCTGATCTTGTTGTTTGTCTGCACTAGTTTGCCCTGTGCTCTTTCTGCTGAACTGGTTGTTTGTGTGCTCTAGTTTGCCCTGTGCTCTCTCTGCTGATCTGGTTGTTTGTCTGCTCTAGTTTGAACTGTGCTCTCTCTGCTGATCTGGATGTTTGTCTGCTCTAGTTTGCCCTGTGCTCTCTCTGCTGATCTGGTTGTTTGTGTGCTTTGGTTTGCACTGTGCTCTCTCTGCTGATCTGGTTGTTTGTGTGCTCTAGTTTGCCCTGTGCTCTCTCTGCTGATCTGGTTGTTTATGTGCTCTAGTTTGCGCTGTGCTCTCTCTGCTGATCTGGTTGCTTGTCTACTCTAGTTTGCCCTGTGCGCTCTCTGCTGATCAGGTTGTTTGTCTGCTCTAGTTTGCCATCTGCTCTCTCTGCTGATCTGGTTGTTTGTGTGCTCTAGTTTGCCCTGTGCTCCCTCTGCTGATCTGGTTGTTTGTCTGCTCTAGTTCGCCCTGTGCTCTCTCTGCTGTTCTGGTTGTTTGTCTGCTCTAGTTTGCCCTGTGTTATCTCTGCTGATCTGATTGTCTGCTCTCGTTTGCCCTGTGCTCTCTCTGCAGATCTGGTTGTTTGTCTGCTTTAATTTACCCTGTGCTATCTCTGCTGATCTGGTTGTTTGTCTGCTCTAATCTGTCCTGTGTTCTCTCTGCTGATCTGGTTGTTTGTCTGCTCCAGTTCGCCATGTGCTCTCTCTGCTGTTCTGGTTGTTTGTCTGCTCTAGTTTCCCCTGTGATCTCTCTGCTGATCTGGTTGTTTGTCTGCTCTAGTTTGCCCTGTGCTCTCTCTGCTGATCTGGTTGTTTGTCTGCTCTAATTTGCCCTGTGCTCTCTCTGCTGATCTGGTTGTTTGTCTGCTCTAGTTTGCCCTGTGCTCTCTCTGCTTATCTGCTTGTTTGTCTGCTCTAGTTTGCCCTGTGCTCTCTCTGCTGATCTGGTTGTTTATGTGCTCTCGTTTGCCCTGTGCTCTCTCTGCTGATCTGGTTGTTTGTCTGCTCTAGTTTGCCCTGTGCTCTCTCGGCTTATCTGGTTGTTCGTCTGCTCTAGTTTGCCCTGTGCTCTCTCTGCTGATCTGGTTGTTTGACTGCTCTAGTTTGCCCTGTGCTCTCTCTGCTGATCAGGTTGTTTGTCTGCTCTAGTTCGCCCTGTGCTCTCTCTGCTGATCTGGTTGTTTGTCTGCTCCAGATTTCCTTTGTTCTCTCTGCTGATCTGGTTGTTTGTCTGCTCCAGATTTCCTTTGCTCTCTCTGCTGATCTGGTTGTTTGTCTGCTCCAGATTTCCTTTGCTCTCTCTGCTGATCTGGTTGTTTGTGTGCTCTAGTTTTCATTTGTTCTCTCTGCTGATCTAGCTGTTTATCTGCTCTAGTTTTCCCTGTGCTCTCTTTGCTGACGTGTTTGTTTATGTGCTCTAGTTTCCGGTGCTCTCTCTGCTTATCTGGTTGTTTTTCTGCTCGAGTTTGCCCTGTGCTCTCTCTGCTGATCTGGTTGTTTGACTGCTCTAGTTTGCCCTGTGCTCTCTCTGCTGATCAGGTTGTTTGTCTGCTGTCATTCACCCTGTGCTCTCTCTGCTGATCTTGTTGTTTGTCTGCTCTAGTTTGCGCTGTGCTCTCTCTGCTGATCTGGTTGTTTGTGTGCTCTAGTTTGCCCTGTGCTCTCTCTGCTGATCTGGTTGTTTGTCTGCTCTAGTTTGACCTGTGCTCTCTCTGCTGATCTGGATGTTTGTCTGCTCTAGTTTGCCCTGTGCTCTCTCTGCTGATCTGGTTGTTTGAGTTCTTTGGTTTGCACTGTGCTCTCTCTGCTAATCTGGTTGTTTCGGTGCTCTAGTTTGCCCTGTGCTCTCTCTGCTGATCTGGTTGTTTATGTGCTCTAGTTTTCCCTGTGCTCTCTCTGCTGATCTGGTTGCTTGTCTGCTCTGGTTTGCCCTGTGCACTCTCTGCTGATCAGGTTGTTTGTCTGCTCTAGTTTGCCATCTGCTCTCTCTGCTGATCTGGTTGTTTGTGTGCTCTAGTTTGCCCTGTGCTCCCTCTGCTGATCTGGTTGTTTGTCTGCTCTAGTTAGCCCTGTGCTCTCTCAGCTAAACTGGTTGTTTGTGTGCTCTAGTTTGCCCTGTGCTCTCTCTGCTGATCTGGTTGTTTGTCTGCTCTAGTTTGCCCTGTGCTCTCTCTGCTGATCTGGTTGTTTGTGTGCTCAAGTTTGCCCTGTGCTTTCTCTGCTGATCTGGTTGTTTGTGTGCTCTAGTTTGCCCTGTGCTCTCTCTGCTGATCTGGTTGTTTGTGTGCTCTAATTTGCCCTGTGCTCTCTCTGCTGATCTGGTTGTTTGTGTGCTCTAGATTGCCATGTGCTCTCTCTGCATGATCTGGTTGTTGGTGTGCTCTCGTTTGCCCTGTGCTCTCTCTGCTGATCTGTTTGTTTGTGTGCTCTAGTTTGCCCTGTACCCTCTCTGCTGATCTGGTTGTTTGTCTGCTCTAGTTTGCCCTGTGCTCTCTCTGCTGATGTGGTTGTTTGTGTGCCCTAGTTTGCCCTGTGCTCTCTCAGCTGATCTGGTTGTTTGTGTGCTCTAGTTTGCGCTGTGCACTCTCTGCTGATCTGGTTGTTTGTCTGCTCCAGTTTGCACTGTGCTCTCTCTGCTGATCTGCTTGTTTGTGTGCTCGAGTTTGCCCTGTGCTCTCTCTGCTGATCTGGTTGTTTGTGTGCTCTAATTTGCCCTGTGCTCTCTCTGCTGATCTGGTTGTTTGTGTGCTCTAGTTTGCCCTGTGCTCTCTCTGCTGATCTGGTTGTTTTTGTGCTCTAGTTTGCCCTGTGCTCTCTCTGCTGATCTGATTGTTTGTGTGCTCCACTTTGCACCGTGCTCTCTCTGCTGATCTAGTTGTTTGTGTGGTCTAGTTTGCCCTGTACTCTCAATGCTGATCTGGTTGATTGTGTGCTCTCATTTGCCCTGTGTTCTCTCTGCTGATCTGGTTCTTTGTCTGCTCCAGTTTGCCCTGTGCTCTCTCTGCTGATCTGGTTGTTTGTGTGCTCTAGTTTGCCCGGTGCTCTCTCTGCTGATCTGGTTGTTTGTGTGCTCTAGTTTGCCCTGTGCTCTCTCTGCTGATCTGGTTGTTTGTGTGCTCTCGTTTGCCCTGTGCTCTCTCTGCTGATCTGCTTGTTTGTGTGCTCTAGTTTGCCCTGTGCTCTCTCTGCTGATCTGGTTGTTTGTGTGCTCTCATTTGCCCTGTGCTCTCTCTGCTGCTCTGGTTGTTTGTCTGCTCTCGTTTGCCTGTGCTCTCTCTGCTGATCTGGTTGTTTGTGTGCTCTCGTTTGCCCTGTGCTCTCTCTGCTGATCTGGTTGTTTGTGTGCTCTAGTTTGCCCTGTGCTCTCTCTGCTGATCTGGTAGTTTGTGTGCTCTAGTTTGCCCTGTGCTCTCTCTGCTGATCTGGTTGTTTGTCTGCTCCAGATTTCCTTTGCTCTCTCTGCTGATCTGGTTGTTTGTCTGCTCCAGATTTCCTTTGCTCTCTCTGCTGATCTGGTTGTTTGTGTGCTCTAGTTTTCATTTGTTCTCTCTGCTGATCTAGCTGTTTATCTGCTCTAGTTTTCCCTGTGCTCTCTTTGCTGACGTGTTTGTTTATGTGCTCTAGTTTCCGGTGCTCTCTCTGCTTATCTGGTTGTTTTTCTGCTCGAGTTTGCCCTGTGCTCTCTCTGCTGATCTGGTTGTTTGACTGCTCTAGTTTGCCCTGTGCTCTCTCTGCTGATCAGGTTGTTTGTCTGCTGTCATTCACCCTGTGCTCTCTCTGCTGATCTTGTTGTTTGTCTGCTCTAGTTTGCGCTGTGCTCTCTCTGCTGATCTGGTTGTTTGTGTGCTCTAGTTTGCCCTGTGCTCTCTCTGCTGATCTGGTTGTTTGTCTGCTCTAGTTTGACCTGTGCTCTCTCTGCTGATCTGGATGTTTGTCTGCTCTAGTTTGCCCTGTGCTCTCTCTGCTGATCTGGTTGTTTGAGTTCTTTGGTTTGCACTGTGCTCTCTCTGCTAATCTGGTTGTTTCGGTGCTCTAGTTTGCCCTGTGCTCTCTCTGCTGATCTGGTTGTTTATGTGCTCTAGTTTTCCCTGTGCTCTCTCTGCTGATCTGGTTGCTTGTCTGCTCTGGTTTGCCCTGTGCACTCTCTGCTGATCAGGTTGTTTGTCTGCTCTAGTTTGCCATCTGCTCTCTCTGCTGATCTGGTTGTTTGTGTGCTCTAGTTTGCCCTGTGCTCCCTCTGCTGATCTGGTTGTTTGTCTGCTCTAGTTAGCCCTGTGCTCTCTCAGCTAAACTGGTTGTTTGTGTGCTCTAGTTTGCCCTGTGCTCTCTCTGCTGATCTGGTTGTTTGTCTGCTCTAGTTTGCCCTGTGCTCTCTCTGCTGATCTGGTTGTTTGTGTGCTCAAGTTTGCCCTGTGCTTTCTCTGCTGATCTGGTTGTTTGTGTGCTCTAGTTTGCCCTGTGCTCTCTCTGCTGATCTGGTTGTTTGTGTGCTCTAATTTGCCCTGTGCTCTCTCTGCTGATCTGGTTGTTTGTGTGCTCTAGATTGCCATGTGCTCTCTCTGCATGATCTGGTTGTTGGTGTGCTCTCGTTTGCCCTGTGCTCTCTCTGCTGATCTGTTTGTTTGTGTGCTCTAGTTTGCCCTGTACCCTCTCTGCTGATCTGGTTGTTTGTCTGCTCTAGTTTGCCCTGTGCTCTCTCTGCTGATGTGGTTGTTTGTGTGCCCTAGTTTGCCCTGTGCTCTCTCAGCTGATCTGGTTGTTTGTGTGCTCTAGTTTGCGCTGTGCACTCTCTGCTGATCTGGTTGTTTGTCTGCTCCAGTTTGCACTGTGCTCTCTCTGCTGATCTGCTTGTTTGTGTGCTCGAGTTTGCCCTGTGCTCTCTCTGCTGATCTGGTTGTTTGTGTGCTCTAATTTGCCCTGTGCTCTCTCTGCTGATCTGGTTGTTTGTGTGCTCTAGTTTGCCCTGTGCTCTCTCTGCTGATCTGGTTGTTTTTGTGCTCTAGTTTGCCCTGTGCTCTCTCTGCTGATCTGATTGTTTGTGTGCTCCACTTTGCACCGTGCTCTCTCTGCTGATCTAGTTGTTTGTGTGGTCTAGTTTGCCCTGTACTCTCAATGCTGATCTGGTTGATTGTGTGCTCTCATTTGCCCTGTGTTCTCTCTGCTGATCTGGTTCTTTGTCTGCTCCAGTTTGCCCTGTGCTCTCTCTGCTGATCTGGTTGTTTGTGTGCTCTAGTTTGCCCGGTGCTCTCTCTGCTGATCTGGTTGTTTGTGTGCTCTAGTTTGCCCTGTGCTCTCTCTGCTGATCTGGTTGTTTGTGTGCTCTCGTTTGCCCTGTGCTCTCTCTGCTGATCTGCTTGTTTGTGTGCTCTAGTTTGCCCTGTGCTCTCTCTGCTGATCTGGTTGTTTGTGTGCTCTCATTTGCCCTGTGCTCTCTCTGCTGCTCTGGTTGTTTGTCTGCTCTCGTTTGCCTGTGCTCTCTCTGCTGATCTGGTTGTTTGTGTGCTCTCGTTTGCCCTGTGCTCTCTCTGCTGATCTGGTTGTTTGTGTGCTCTAGTTTGCCCTGTGCTCTCTCTGCTGATCTGGTAGTTTGTGTGCTCTAGTTTGCCCTGTGCTCTCTCTGCTGATCTGGTTGTTTGTCTGCTCTAATTTGCCCTGTGCTCTCTCTGCTGATCTGGTTGTTTGTCTGCTCCAGTTTGCCCTGTGCTTTCTCTGCTGATCTGGTTGTTTGTGTGGTCTAGTTTGCCCTGTGCTCTCTCTGCTGATCTGGTTGTTTGTGTGCTCTCGTTTGCCCTTTGCTCTCTCTGCTGATCTGGTTGTTTGTGTGCTCTAGTTTGCCCTGTGCTGTCTCTGCCGATCGGGTTGTTTGTGTGCTCTAGTTTGCCCTCTGCTCTCTCTGCTGATCTGGTTGTTTGTGTGCTCTAGTTTGCCCTGTGCTTTATCTGCTGATGTGGTTGTTTGTCTGCTCTAGTTTTCGCTGTGCTCTCTCTGTTGATCTGGTTGTTTGTCTGCTCTAGTTTGCCCTGTACTCTCTTTGCTGATCTGGTTGTTTGTTTGCTCTAGTTTGCCCTGTGCTCTCTCTGCTGATCTGGTTGTTTGTGTGCTCTAATTTGCCCTGTGCTCTCTCTGCTGATCTGGTTCTTTGTGTGGTCTAGTTTGCCCTGAGCTCTCTCTGCATGATCTGATTGTTTGTGTGCTCCAGTTTGCCCTGTGCCCTCTCTGCTGATCTGGTTGTTTGTGTGCTCTAGTTTCCCCTGAGCTCTCTCTGCTGATCTGGTTGTTTGTCTGCTCTAGTTTGCCCTGTGCTCTCTCCGCTGATCTGGTTGTTTGTGTGCTCTAATTTGCCGTGTGCACTCTCTGCTGCTTTGGTTGTTTGTCTGCTCTAGTTTGACCTGTGCTCTCTCTGCTGATCTGGTTGTTTATGTGCTCTAGTTTGCCTTATCCTCTCTCTGCTGATCTGGTTGTTTGTGTGCTCTAATTTGCCCGTGCTCTCTCTGCTGATCTGATTGTTTGTGTGCTCTAGTTTGCCCTGTGCTGTCTCTGCTGATCTGGTTGTTTGTGTGCTCTAGTTTGCCCTGTGCTCTCTCTGCTGATCTGGTTGTTTCTGTGCTCTAGTTTGCCCTGTGCTCTCTCTGCTGATCTGATTGTTTGTGTGCTCTACTTTGCACTGTGCTCTCTCTGCTGATCTGGTTGTTTGTGTGCTCCAGTTTGCCCTGTGCTCTCTCTGCTGATCTGGTTATTTGTGTGCTCTAGTTTGCGCTGTGCTCTCTCTGCTGATCTGGTTGTGTGTGTGCTCTAGTTTGCCCTGTGCTCCCTCTGCTGATCTGGTTGATTGTGTGCTCTCGTTTGCCCTGTCTTCTCTCTGCTCATCTGGTTGTTTGTCTGCTCTAGTTTGCCCTGTGCTCTCTCTGCTGATCTGGTTGTTTGTGTGCTCTAGTTTGCCCTGTGCTCTCTCTGCTGATCTGGTTGTTTGTGTACTCTAGTTTGCCCTGTGCTCTCTCTGCTGATCTGGTTGTTTGTGTGCTCTAGTTTGCCCTGTACTCTCTCTGCTGATCTGGTTGTTTGTGTGCTCTAGTTTGCCCGGTGCTCTCCCTGCTGATCTGGTTGTTTGTGTGCTCTAGTTTGCCCTGTGCTCTCTCTGCTGATCTGGTTGTTTGTGTGCTCTAGTTTGCCCTGTGCTCTCTCTGCTGATCTGGTTGTTTGTGTGCTCTAGTTTGCCCTGTGCCCTCTCTGCTGATCTGGTTGTTTGTGTGCTCTAGTTTGCCCTGTGCTCTCTCTGCTGAACTGGTTGTTTGTCTGCTCTAGTTTGCCCTGTGCTCTCTCTGCCCATCTGGTTGTTTGTGTGCTCTAGTTTGACCTGTGCTCTCTCTGCCGATCTGGTTGTTTGTGTGCTCTAGTTTGCCCTGTGTTCTCTCTGCTGATCTGGTTGTTTGTCTGCTCTAGTTCGCCCTGTGCTCTCTCTGCCCATCTGCTTGTTTGTGTGCTCTAGTTTGACCTGTGCTCTCTCTGCCGATCTGGTTGTTTGTGTGCTCTAGTTTGCCCTGTGCTCTCTCTGCTGATCTGGTCGTTTGTCTGCTCTAGTTTGCCCTGTGCTCTCTCTGCTGATCTGGTTGTTTGTCTGCTCTAGTTTGCCCTGTGCTCTCTCTGCTGATCTGCTTGTTTGTCTGCTCTAGTTTGCCCTGTGCTCTCTCTGCTGATCTAGTTGTTTGTGTGCTCTAGTTTGCGCTGTGCTCTCTCTGCTGATCTGGTTGTTTGTGTGCTCTCGTTTGCCCTGTGCTCTCTCAGCTGATCTGGTTGTTTGTGTGCTCTAGTTTGCCCTGTGCTCTCTCTGCTGATCTGGTTGTTTGTGTGCTCTAGTTTGCCCTGTGCTCTCTCTGCTGATCTGGTTGTTTGTGTGCTCTCGTTTGCCCTCTGCTCTCTCTGCTGATCTGGTTGTTTGTGTGCTCTAGTTTGCGCTGTGCTCTCTCTGCTGATCTGGTTGTTTGTGTGCTCTCGTTTGCCCTCTGCTCTCTCTGCTGATCTGGTTGTTTGTGTGCTCGAGTTTGCGCTGTGCTCTCTCAGACGATCTGGTTGATTGTGTGCTCTAGTTTGCCCTGTACTCTCTCTGCTGATCTGGGTGTTTGTGTGGTCTAGTTTGCCCTGTGCTCGCTCTGCTGATCTGGTTGTTTGTGTGCTCTAGTTTGCCCTGTGCTCTCTCTGCTGATCTGGTTGTTTGTGTGCTCTAGTTTGCCCTGTGCTCTCTCTGCTGATCTGGTTGTTTATGTGCTCTAGTTTGCCCTGTGCTCTCTCTGCTGATCTGGTTGTTTGTGTGGTCTAGTTTGCCCTGTGCTCTCTCTGCTGATCTGGTTGTTTGTGTGCTCCAGTTTGCCCTGTGCTCTCTCTGCTGATCTGGTTGATTGTGTGCTCTAGTTTGCCCTGTGCTCTCTCTGCTGATCTGGTTGTTTGTGTGCTCTAGTTTGCCCTGTGCTCTCTCTGCTGATCTGATTGTTTGTGTGCTCTAGTTTGCCCTGTGCTCTCTCTGCTGATCTGGTTGTTTGTCTGCTCCAGTTTGCCCTGTGCTCTCTCTGATGATCTGGTTGTTTGTCTGCTCTAGTTTGCCCTGTGCTCTCGCTGCTGATGTGGTTGTTTGTCTGCTCTAGTTTGCCCTGTGCTCTCTCTGCTGATCTGGTTGTTTGTGTGCTCTAGTTTGCCCTGTGCTCTCTCTGCTGATCTGGTTGTTTGTCTGCTCTAGTTTGCCCTGTGCTCTCTCTGCTGATCTGGTTGTTTGTGTGCTCCAGTTTGCCCTGTGCTCTCTCTGCTGATCTGGTTGATTGTGTGCTCTAGTTTGCCCTGTGCTCTCTCTGCTGATCTGGTTGTTTGTGTGCTCTAGTTTGCCCTGTGCTCTCTCTGCTGATCTGATTGTTTGTGTGCTCTAGTTTGCCCTGTGCTCTCTCTGCTGATCTGGTTGTTTGTCTGCTCTAGTTTGCCCTGTGCTCTCTCTGCTGATCTAGTTGTTTGTGTGGTCTAGTTTGCCCTGTGCTCTCTCTGCTGATCTGGTTGTTTGTCTGCTCCAGTTTGCCCTGTGCTCTCTCTGCTGATCTGGTTGTTTGTCTGCTCTAGTTTGCCCTGTGCTCTCGCTGCTGATGTGGTTGTTTGTCTGCTCTAGTTTGCCCTGTGCTCTCTCTGCTGATCTGGTTGTTTGTGTGCTCTAGTTTGCCCTGTGCTCTCTCTGCTGATCTGGTTGTTTGTCTGCTCTAGTTTGCCCTGTGCTCTCTCTGCTGATCTGGTTGTTTGTCTGCTCTAGTTTGCCCTGTGCTCTCTCTGCTGATCTGGTTGTTTGTCTGCTCTAGTTTGCCCTGTGCTCTCTCTGCTGATCTGGTTGTTTGTCTGCTCTAGTTTGCGCTGTGCTCTCTCTGCTGATCTGGTTGTTTGTGTGCTCTAGTTTGCCCTGTGCTCTCTCTGCTGATCGAGTTGTTTGTGTGCTCTAGTTTGCGCTGTGCTCTCTCTGCTGATCTGGTTGTTTGTATGCTCTAGTTTGCCCTGTGCTCTCTCTGCTGATCTGGTTGTTTGTGTGCTCTAGTTTGCCCTGTGCTCTCTCTGCTGATCTGGTTGTTTGTGTGCTCTCGTTTGCCCTGTGCTCTCTCTGCTGATCTGGTTGTTTGTGTGGTCTAGTTTGCCCTGTGCTCTCTCTGCTGATCTGGTTGTTTGTGTGCTCTAGTTTGCCCTGTGCTCTATCTGCTGATCTGGTTGTTTGTGTGCTCTAGTTTGCCCTGTGCTCTCTCTGCTGATCAGGTTGTTTGTGTGCTCTAGTTTGCGCTGTTCTTTCTATACTGATCTGGTTGTTTGTGTGCTCTAGTTTGCCCTCTGCTCTCTCTGCTGATCTGGTTGTTTGTGTGCTCGAGTTTGCGCTGTGCTCTCTCTGCCGATCTGGTTGTTTGTGTGCACTAGTTTGCCCTGTACTCTCTCTGCTGATCTGGTTGTTTGTGTGGTCTAGTTTGCCCTGTGCTCTCTCTGCTGATCTGGTTGTTTGTGTGCTCTAGTTTGCCCTGTGCTCTCTCTGCTGATCTGGTTGTTTGTGTGCTCTAGTTTGCCCTGTGCTGTCTCTGCTGATCTGGTTGTTTGTGTGCTCTAGTTTGCCCTGTGCTCTCTCTGCTGATCTGGTTGTTTGTGTGCTCTAGTTTTCCCTGTGCTCTCTCTGCTGATCTGGTTGTTTGTCTGCTCTAGTTTGCCCTGTGCTCTCTCTGCTGATCTGGTTGTGTGTCTGCTCTAGTTTGCCCTGTGCTCTCTCTGCTGATCTGGTTGTTTGTGTGCTCTAGTTTGCCCTGTGCTCTCTCTGCTGATCTGGTTGTTTGTCTGCTCTAGTTTGCCCTGTGCTCTCTCTGCTGATCTGGTTGTTTGTGTGCTCTAGTTTGCGCTGTGCTCTCTCTGCTGATCTGGTTGTTTGTGTGCTCTCGTTTGCCCTGTTCTCTCTCAGCTGATCTGGTTGTTTGTGTGCTCTAGTTTGCCCTGTGCTCTCTCTGCTGATCTGGTTGTTTGTGTGCTCTAGTTTGCCCTGTGCTCTCTCTGCTGATCTTGTTGTTTGTGTGCTCTCGTTTGCCCTCTGCTCTCTCTGCTGATCTGGTTGTTTGTGTGCTCTAGTTTGCGCTGTGCTCTCTCTGCTGATCTGGTTGTTTGTGTGCTCTCGTTTGCCCTCTGCTCTCTCTGCTGATCTGGTTGTTTGTGTGCTCGAGTTTGCGCTGTGCTCTCTCAGACGATCTGGTTGCTTGTGTGCTCTAGTTTGCCCTGTACTCTCTCTGCTGATCTGGTTGTTTGTGTGGTCTAGTTTGCCCTGTGCTCTCTCTGCTGATCTGGTTGCTTGTGTGCTCTAGTTTGCCCTGTGCTCTCTCTGCTGATCTGGTTGTTTGTGTGCTCTAGTTTGCCCTGTGCTCTCTCTGCTGATCTGGTTGTTTGTGTGCTCTAGTTTGCCCTGTGCTCTCTCTGCTGATCTGGTTGTTTGTGTGCTCTAGTTTGCCCTGTGCTCTCTCTGCTGATCTGGTTGATTGTGTGCTCTAGTTTGCCCTGTGCTCTCTCTGCTGATCTGGTTGTTTGTGTGCTCTAGTTTGCCCTCTGCTCTCTCTGCTGATCTGGTTGTTTGTGTGCTCTAGTTTGCGCTGTGCTCTCTCTGCTGATCTGGTTGTTTGTGTGCTCTAGTTTGCCCTGTGCTCTCTCTGCTGATCTGGTTGTTTGTGTGCTCTAGTTTGCGCTGTGCTCTCTCTGCTGATCTGGTTGTTTGTGTGCTCTCGTTTGCCCTGTGCTCTCTCAGCTGATCTGGTTGTTTGTGTGCTCTAGTTTGCCCTGTGCTCTCTCTGCTGATCTGGTTGTTTGTGTGCTCTAGTTTGCCCTGTGCTCTCTCTGCTGATCTGGTTGTTTGTGTGCTCTCGTTTGCCCTCTGCTCTCTCTGCTGATCTGGTTGTTTGTGTGCTCTAGTTTGCGCTGTGCTCTCTCTGCTGATCTGGTTGTTTGTGTGCTCGAG
Organism: Heptranchias perlo; assembly: GCF_035084215.1. Classification (NCBI taxonomy): domain Eukaryota; kingdom Metazoa; phylum Chordata; class Chondrichthyes; order Hexanchiformes; family Hexanchidae; genus Heptranchias; species Heptranchias perlo. Next base: position 44,002,985 of record NC_090350.1, read on the forward strand.
TTTGCGCTGTGCTCTCTCAGACGATCTGGTTGCTTGTGTGCTCTAGTTTGCCCTGTACTCTCTCTGCTGATCTGGTTGTTTGTGTGCTCTCGTTTGCCCTGTGCTCTCTCTGCTGATCTGGTTGCTTGTGTGCTCTAGTTTGCCCTGTGCTCTCTCTGCTGATCTGGTTGTTTGTGTGCTCTAGTTTGCCCTGTGCTCTCTCTGCTGATCTGGTTGTTTGTGTGCTCTAGTTTGCCCTGTGCTCTCTCTGCTGATCTGGTTGTTTGTGTGCTCTAGTTTGCCCTGTGCTCTCTCTGCTGATCTGGTTGTTTGTGTGCTCTAGTTTGCCCTGTGCTCTCTCTGCTGATCTGGTTGATTGTGTGCTCTAGTTTGCTCTGTGCTCTCTCTGCTGATCTGGTTGTTTGTGTGCTCTAGTTTGCCCTGTGCTCTCTCTGCTGATCTGGTTGTTTGTGTGCTCGAGTTTGCCCTGTGCTCTCTCTGCTGATCTGGTTGTTTGTCTGCTCTAGTTTGCCCTGTGCTCTCTCTGCTGAACTAGTTGTTTGTGTGGTCTAGTTTGCCCTGTGCTCTCTCTGCTGATCTGGTTGTTTGTCTGCTCCAGTTTGCCCTGTGCTCTCTCTGCTGATCTGGTTGTTTGTCTGCTCTAGTTTGCCCTGTGCTCTCTCTGCTGATCTGGATGTTTGTCTGCTCTCGTTTGCCCTGTGCTCTCTCTGCTGATCTGGTTGTTTGTGTGCTCTAGTTTGCACTGTGCTCTCTCTGCTGATCTGGTTGTTTGTCTGCTCTAGTTTGCCCTGTGCTCTCTCTGCTGATCTGGTTGTTTGTCTGCTCTAGTTTGCCCTGTGCTCTCTCTGCTGATCTGGTTGTTTGTCTGCTCTAGTTTGCCCTGTGCTCTCTCTGCTGATCTGGTTGTTTGTCTGCTCTAGTTTGCACTGTGTTCTCTCTGCTGATCTGGTTGTTTGTCTGCTCTAGTTTGCCCTCTGCTCTGTCTGCTGATCTGGTTGTTTGTGTGCTGCAGTTTGCGCTGTGCTCTCTCTGCTGATCTGGTTGTTTGTGTGCTCTAGTTTGCCCTGTGCTCTCTCTGCTGATCGAGTTGTTTGTCTGCTCTAGTTTGCGCTGTGCTCTCTCTGCTGCTCTGGTTGTTTGTGTGCTCTAGTTTGCCCTGTGCTCTCTCTGCTGATCTGGTTGTTTGTGTGCTCTAGTTTGCCCTGTGCTCTCTCTGCTGATCTGGTTGTTTGTGTGCTCTAGTTTGCCCTGTGCTCTCTCTGCTGATCTGGTTGTTTGTGTGGTCTAGTTTGCCCTGTGCTCTCTCTGCTGATCTGGTTGTTTGTGTGCTCTAGTTTGCCCTGTGCTCTCTCTGCCGATCTGGTTGTTTGTGTGCTCTAGTTTGCCCTGTGCTCTCTCTGCTGATCTGGTTGTTTGTGTGCTCTAGTTTGCCCTGTGCTCTCTCTGCTGATCTGGTTGTTTGTGTGCTCTAGTTTGCCCTGTGCTCTCTCTGCTGATCTGGTTGTTTGTGTGGTCTAGTTTGCCCTGTGCTCTCTCTGCTGATCTGGTTGTTTGTGTGCTCTAGTTTGCCCTGTGCTCTATCTGCTGATCTGGTTGTTTGTGTGCTCTAGTTTGCCCTGTGCTCTCTCTGCTGATCTGGTTGTTTGTGTGCTCTAGTTTGCGCTGTTCTTTCTCTGCTGATCTGGTTGTTTGTGTGCTCTAGTTTGCCCTCTGCTCTCTCTGCTGATCTGGTTGTTTGTGTGCTCGAGTTTGCGCTGTGCTGTCTCTGCCGATCTGGTTGTTTGTGAGCTCTAGTTTGCCCTGTACTCTCTCTGCTGATCTGGTTGTTTGTGTGGTCTAGTTTGCCCTGTGCTCTCTCTGCTGATCTGGTTGTTTGTGTGCTCTAGTTTGCCCTGTGCTCTCTCTGCTGATCTGGTTGTTTGTGTGCTCTAGTTTGCCCTGTGCTCTCTCTGCTGATCTGGTTGTTTGTGTGCTCTAGTTTGCCCTCTCCTCTCTCTGCTGATCTGGTTGTTTGTGTGCTCTAGTTTGCGCTGTGCTTTCTCTGCTGATCTGGTTGTTTGTGTGCTCTAGTTTGCCCTCTGCTCTCTCTGCTGATCTGGTTGTTTGTGTGCTCTAGTTTTCCCTGTGCTCTCTCTGCTGATCTGGTTGTTTGTCTGCTCTAGTTTGCCCTGTGCTCTCTCTGCTGATCTGGTTGTTTGTCTGCTCTAGTTTGCCCTGTGCTCTCTCTGCTGATCTGGTTGTTTGTCTGCTCTAGTTTGCCCTGTGCTCTCTCTGCTGATCTGGTTGTTTGTCTGCTCTAGTTTGCCCTGTGCTCTCTCTGCTGATCTGGTTGTTTGTCTGCTCTAGTTTGCCCTGTGCTCTCTCTGCTGATCTGGTTGTTTGTGTGCTCTAGTTTGCGCTGTGCTCTCTCTGCTGATCTGGTTGTTTGTGTGCTCTAGTTTGCCCTGTGCTCTCTCTGCTGATCTGGTTGTTTGTGTGCTCTAGTTTGCCCTGTGCTCTCTCTGCTTATCTGGTTGGTTGTCTGCTCTCGTTTGCCCTGTGCTCTCTCTGCTGATCTGGTTGTTTATGTGCTCTCGTTTGCCCTGTGCTCTCTCTGCTGATCTGGTTGTTTGTCTGCTCTAGTTTGCCCTGTGCTCTCTCGGCTTATCTGGTTGTTTGTCTGCTCTAGTTTGCCCTGTGCTCTTTCTGCTGATCTGGTTGTTTGACTGCTCTAGTTTGCCCTGTGCTCTCTCCGCTGATCAGGTTGTTTGTCTGCTCTAGTTCGCCCTGTGCTCTCTCTGCTGATCTGGTTGTTTGTCTGCTCCAGATTTCCTTTGTTCTCTCTGCTGATCTGGTTGTTTGTCTGCTCCAGATTTCCTTTGCTCTCTCTGCTGATCTGGTTGTTTGTGTGCTCTAGTTTTCATTTGTTCTCTCTGCTGACCTGGCTGTTTATCTGCTCAAGTTTTCCCTGTGCTCTCTTTGCTGACGTGTTTGTTTATGTGCTCTATTTTCCGGTGCTCTCTCTGCTGATCTTGTTGTTTGTCTGCTCTAGTTTGCCCTGTGCTCTCTCTGCTGATCTGGTTGTTTGTGTGCTCTAGTTTGCCCTGTGCTCTCTCTTCTGATCTGGTTGTTTGTCTGCTCTAGTTTGACCTGTGCTCTCTCTGCTGATCTGGATGTTTGTCTGCTCGAGTTTGCCCTGTGCTCTCTCTGCTTATCTGGTTGTTTGTGTGCTTTGGTTTGCACTGTGCTCTCTCTGCTGATCTGGTTGTTTGTGTGCTCTAGTTTGCCCTGTGCTCTCTCTGCTGATCTGGTTGTTTATGTGCTCTAGTTTGCCCTGTGCTCTCTCTGCTGATCTGGTTGCTTGTCTGCTCTAGTTTGCCCCGTGCACTCTCTGCTGATCTGGTAGTTTGTGTGCTCAAGTTTGCCCTGTGCTCTCTCTGCTGATCTGGTTGTTTGTGTGCTCTAATTTGCCCTGTGCTCTCTCTGCTGATCTGGTTGTTTGTGTGCTCTAGTTTGCCATGTGCTCTCTCTGCATGATATGGTTGTTGGTGTGCTCTCGTTTGCCCTGTGCTCTCTCTGCTGATCTGGTTGTTTGTGTGCTCTAGTTTGCCCTGTGCCCTCTCTGCTGATCTGGTTGTTTGTGTGCTCTAGTTTGCCCTGTGCTCTCTCTGCTGATCTGGTTGTTTGTGTGCCCTAGTTTGCCCTGTGCTCTCTCTGCTGATCTGGTTGTTTGTGTGCTCCAGTTTGCGCTGTGCACTCTCTGCTGATCTGGTTGTTTGTCTGCTCCAGTTTGCACTGTGCTCTCTCTGCTGATCTGCTTGTTTGTGTGCTCGAGTTTGCCCTGTGCTCTCTCTGCTGATCTGGTTGTTTGTGTGCTCTAATTTGCCCTGTGCTCTCTCTGCTGATCTGGTTGTTTGTGTGCTCTAGTTTGCCCTGTGCTCTCTCTGCTGATCTGGTTGTTTGTGTGCTCTAGTTTGCCCTGTGCTCTCTCTGCTGATCTGGTTGTTTGTGTGGTCTAGTTTGCCCTGTGCTCTCTCTGCTGATCTGGTTGTTTGTGTGCTCTAGTTTGCCCTGTGCTCTATCTGCTGATCTGGTTGTTTGTGTGCTCTAGTTTGCCCTGTGCTCTCTCTGCTGATCTGGTTGTTTGTGTGCTCTAGTTTGCGCTGTTCTTTCTCTGCTGATCTGGTTGTTTGTGTGCTCTAGTTTGCCCTCTGCTCTCTCTGCTGATCTGGTTGTTTGTGTGCTCGAGTTTGCGCTGTGCTGTCTCTGCCGATCTGGTTGTTTGTGAGCTCTAGTTTGCCCTGTACTCTCTCTGCTGATCTGGTTGTTTGTGAGGTCTAGTTTGCCCTGTGCTCTCTCTGCTGATCTGGTTGTTTGTGTGCTCTAGTTTGCCCTGTGCTCTCTCTGCTGATCTGGTTGTTTGTGTGCTCTAGTTTGCCCTGTGCTCTCTCTGCTGATCTGGTTGTTTGTGTGCTCTAGTTTGCCCTCTCCTCTCTCTGCTGATCTGGTTGTTTGTGTGCTCTAGTTTGCGCTGTGCTTTCTCTGCTGATCTGGTTGTTTGTGTGCTCTAGTTTGCCCTCTGCTCTCTCTGCTGATCTGGTTGTTTGTGTGCTCTAGTTTTCCCTGTGCTCTCTCTGCTGATCTGGTTGTTTGTCTGCTCTAGTTTGCCCTGTGCTCTCTCTGCTGATCTGGTTGTTTGTCTGCTCTAGTTTGCCCTGTGCTCTCTCTGCTGATCTGGTTGTTTGTCTGCTCTAGTTTGCCCTGTGCTCTCTCTGCTGATCTGGTTGTTTGTCTGCTCTAGTTTGCCCTGTGCTCTCTCTGCTGATCTGGTTGTTTGTCTGCTCTAGTTTGCCCTGTGCTCTCTCTGCTGATCTGGTTGTTTGTGTGCTCTAGTTTGCGCTGTGCTCTCTCTGCTGATCTGGTTGTTTGTGTGCTCTAGTTTGCCCTGTGCTCTCTCTGCTGATCTGGTTGTTTGTGTGCTCTAGTTTGCCCTGTGCTCTCTCTGCTTATCTGGTTGGTTGTCTGCTCTCGTTTGCCCTGTGCTCTCTCTGCTGATCTGGTTGTTTATGTGCTCTCGTTTGCCCTGTGCTCTCTCTGCTGATCTGGTTGTTTGTCTGCTCTAGTTTGCCCTGTGCTCTCTCGGCTTATCTGGTTGTTTGTCTGCTCTAGTTTGCCCTGTGCTCTTTCTGCTGATCTGGTTGTTTGACTGCTCTTGTTTGCCCTGTGCTCTCTCCGCTGATCAGGTTGTTTGTCTGCTCTAGTTCGCCCTGTGCTCTCTCTGCTGATCTGGTTGTTTGTCTGCTCCAGATTTCCTTTGTTCTCTCTGCTGATCTGGTTGTTTGTCTGCTCCAGATTTCCTTTGCTCTCTCTGCTGATCTGGTTGTTTGTGTGCTCTAGTTTTCATTTGTTCTCTCTGCTGACCTAGCTGTTTATCTGCTCAAGTTTTCCCTGTGCTCTCTTTGCTGACGTGTTTGTTTATGTGCTCTATTTTCCGGTGCTCTCTCTGCTGATCTTGTTGTTTGTCTGCTCTAGTTTGCCCTGTGCTCTCTCTGCTGATCTGGTTGTTTGTGTGCTCTAGTTTGCCCTGTGCTCTCTCTGCTGATCTGGTTGTTTGTCTGCTCTAGTTTGACCTGTGCTCTCTCTGCTGATCTGGATGTTTGTCTGCTCTAGTTTGCCCTGTGCTCTCTCTGCTTATCTGGTTGTTTGTGTGCTTTGGTTTGCACTGTGCTCTCTCTGCTGATCTGGTTGTTTGTGTGCTCTAGTTTGCCCTGTGCTCTCTCTGCTGATCTGGTTGTTTATGTGCTCTAGTTTGCCCTGTGCTCTCTCTGCTGATCTGGTTGCTTGTCTGCTCTAGTTTGCCCCGTGCACTCTCTGCTGATCTGGTAGTTTGTGTGCTCAAGTTTGCCCTGTGCTCTCTCTGCTGATCTGGTTGTTTGTGTGCTCTAATTTGCCCTGTGCTCTCTCTGCTGATCTGGTTGTTTGTGTGCTCTAGTTTGCCATGTGCTCTCTCTGCATGATATGGTTGTTGGTGTGCTTTCGTTTGCCCTGTGCTCTCTCTGCTGATCTGGTTGTTTGTGTGCTCTAGTTTGCCCTGTGCCCTCTCTGCTGATCTGGTTGTTTGTGTGCTCTAGTTTGCCCTGTGCTCTCTCTGCTGATCTGGTTGTTTGTGTGCCCTAGTTTGCCCTGTGCTCTCTCTGCTGATCTGGTTGTTTGTGTGCTCTAGTTTGCGCTGTGCACTCTCTGCTGATCTGGTTGTTTGTCTGCTCCAGTTTGCACTGTGCTCTCTCTGCTGATCTGCTTGTTTGTGTGCTCGAGTTTGCCCTGTGCTCTCTCTGCTGATCTGGTTGTTTGTGTGCTCTAATTTGCCCTGTGCTCTCTCTGCTGATCTGGTTGTTTGTGTGCTCTAGTTTGCCCTGTGCTCTCTCTGCTGATCTGGTTGTTTGTGTGCTCTTGTTTGCCCTGTGCTCTCTCTGCTGATCTGATTGTTTGTGTGCTCCACTTTGAACTGTGCTCTCTCTGCTGATCTAGATGTTTGTGTGGTCTAGTTTGCCCTGTGCTCTCAATGCTGATCTGGTTGTTTGTGTGCTCTAGTTTGCCCTGTACTCTCTCTGCTGATCTGGTTGTTTGTGTGCTCTAGTTTGCCCTGTGCTCTCTCTGCTGATCTGGTTGTTTGTGTGCTCTAGTTTGCCCTGTGCTCTCTCTGCTGATCTGGTTGATTGTGTGCTCTCATTTGCCCTGTGTTCTCTCTGCTGATCTGGTTCTTTGTCTGCTCCAGTTTGCCCTGTGCTCTCTCTGCTGATCTGGTTGTTTGTGTGCTCTAGTTTGCCCGGTGCTCTCTCTGCTGTTCTGGTTGTTTGTGTGCTCTAGTTTGCCCTGTGCTCTCTCTGCTGATCTGGTTGTTTGTGTGCTCTTGTTTGCCCTGTGCTCTCTCTGCTGATCTGCTTGTTTGTGTGCTGTAGTTTGCCCTGTGCTCTCTCTGCTGATCTGGTTGTTTGTGTGCTCTCGTTTGCCCTGTGCTCTCCCTGCTGCTCTGGTTGTTTGTCTGCTCTCGTTTGCCTGTGCTCTCTCTGCAGATCTGGTTGTTTGTGTGCTCTAGTTTGCCCGGTGCTCTCTCTGCTGATCTGGTTGTTTGTGTGCACTCGTTTGCCCTGTGCTCTCTCTGCTGATCTGGTAGTTTGTGTGCTCTAGTTTGCCCTGTGCTCTCTCTGCTGATCTGGTTGTTTGTCTGCTCTAATTTGCCCTGTGCTCTCTCTGCTGATCTGGTTGTTTGTCTGCTCCAGTTTGCCCTGTGCTTTCTCTGCTGATCTGGTTGTTTGTGTGGTCTAGTTTGCCCTGTGCTCTCTCTGCTGATCTGGTTGTTTGTGTGCTCTCGTTTGCCCTGTGCTCTCTCTGCTGATCTGGTTGTTTGTGTGCTCTAGTTTGCCCTGTGCTCTCTCAGCTGATCTGGTTGTTTGTGTGCTCTAGTTTGCCCTGTGCTCTCTCTGCTGATCTGGTTGTTTGTGTGCTCTCGCTGGCCCTGTGCTCTCTCTGCTGATCTGGTTGTTTGTGTGCTCTCGTTTGCCCTCTGCTCTCTCTGCTGATCAGGTTGTTTGTGTGCTCTAGTTTGCGCTGTGCTCTCTCTGCTGATCTGGTTGTTTGTGTGCTCTCGTTTGCCCTCTGCTCTCTCTGCTGATCTGGTTGTTTGTGTGCTCGAGTTTGCGCTGTGCTCTCTCAGACGATCTGGTTGCTTGTGTGCTCTAGTTTGCCCTGTACTCTCTCTGCTGATCTGGTTGTTTGTGTGGTCTAGTTTGCCCTGTGCTCTCTCTGCTGATCTGGTTGCTTGTGTGCTCCAGTTTGCCCTGTGCTCTCTCTGCTGATCTGGTTGTTTGTGTGCTCTAGTTTGCCCTGTGCTCTCTCTGCTGATCTGGTTGTTTGTGTGCTCTAGTTTGCCCTGTGCTCTCTCTGCTGATCTGCTTGTTTGTGTGCTGTAGTTTGCCCTGTGCTCTCTCTGCTGATCTGGTTGTTTGTGTGCTCTCGTTTGCCCTGTGCTCTCCCTGCTGCTCTGGTTGTTTGTCTGCTCTCGTTTGCCTGTGCTCTCTCTGCAGATCTGGTTGTTTGTGTGCTCTAGTTTGCCCGGTGCTCTCTCTGCTGATCTGGTTGTTTGTGTGCACTCGTTTGCCCTGTGCTCTCTCTGCTGATCTGGTAGTTTGTGTGCTCTAGTTTGCCCTGTGCTCTCTCTGCTGATCTGGTTGTTTGTCTGCTCTAATTTGCCCTGTGCTCTCTCTGCTGATCTGGTTGTTTGTCTGCTCCAGTTTGCCCTGTGCTTTCTCTGCTGATCTGGTTGTTTGTGTGGTCTAGTTTGCCCTGTGCTCTCTCTGCTGATCTGGTTGTTTGTGTGCTCTCGTTTGCCCTGTGCTCTCTCTGCTGATCTGGTTGTTTGTGTGCTCTAGTTTGCCCTGTGCTCTCTCAGCTGATCTGGTTGTTTGTGTGCTCTAGTTTGCCCTGTGCTCTCTCTGCTGATCTGGTTGTTTGTGTGCTCTCGCTGGCCCTGTGCTCTCTCTGCTGATCTGGTTGTTTGTGTGCTCTCGTTTGCCCTCTGCTCTCTCTGCTGATCAGGTTGTTTGTGTGCTCTAGTTTGCGCTGTGCTCTCTCTGCTGATCTGGTTGTTTGTGTGCTCTCGTTTGCCCTCTGCTCTCTCTGCTGATCTGGTTGTTCGTGTGCTCGAGTTTGCGCTGTGCTCTCTCAGACGATCTGGTTGCTTGTGTGCTCTAGTTTGCCCTGTACTCTCTCTGCTGATCTGGTTGTTTGTGTGGTCTAGTTTGCCCTGTGCTCTCTCTGCTGATCTGGTTGCTTGTGTGCTCCAGTTTGCCCTGTGCTCTCTCTGCTGATCTGGTTGTTTGTGTGCTCCAGTTTGCCCTGTGCTCTCTCTGCTGATCTGGTTGTTTGTGTGCTCTAGTTTGCCCTGTGCTCTCTCTGCTGATCTGGTTGTTTGTGTGCTCTAGTTTGCCCTGTGCTCTCTCTGCTGATCTGGTTGTTTGTGTGCTCTAGTTTGCCCTGTGCTCTCTCTGCTGATCTCGTTGATTGTGTGCTCTAGTTTGCCCTGTGCTCTCTCTGCTGATCTGGTTGTTTGTGTGCTCTAGTTTGCCCTCTGCTCTCTCTGCTGATCTGGTTGTTTGTGTGCTCTAGTTTGCGCTGTGCTCTCTCTGCTGATCTGGTTGTTTGTGTGCTCTAGTTTGCCCTGTGCTCTCTCTGCTGATCTGGTTGTTTGTGTGCTCTAGTTTGCGCTGTGCTCTCTCTGCTGATCTGGTTGTTTGTGTGCTCTCGTTTGCCCTGTGCTCTCTCAGCTGATCTGGTTGTTTGTGTGCTCTAGTTTGCCCTGTGCTCTCTCTGCTGATCTGGTTGTTTGTGTGCTCTAGTTTGCCCTGTGCTCTCTCTGCTGATCTGGTTGTTTGTGTGCTCTCGTTTGCCCTCTGCTCTCTCTGCTGATCTGGTTGTTTGTGTGCTCTAGTTTGCGCTGTGCTCTCTCTGCTGATCTGGTTGTTTGTGTGCTCTCGTTTGCCCTCTGCTCTCTCTGCTGATCTGGTTGTTTGTGTGCTCGAGTTTGCGCTGTGCTCTCTCAGACGATCTGGTTGCTTGTGTGCTCTAGTTTGCCCTGTACTCTCTCTGCTGATCTGGTTGTTTGTGTGGTTTAGTTTGCCCTGTGCTCTCTCTGCTGATCTGGTTGCTTGTGTGCTCTAGTTTGCCCTGTGCTCTCTCTGCTGATCTGGTTGTTTGTGTGCTCTAGTTTTCCCTGTGCTCTCTCTGCTGATCTGGTTGTTTGTGTGCTCTAGTTTGCCCTGTGCTCTCTCTGCTGATCTGGTTGTTTGTGTGCTCTAGTTTGCCCTGTGCTCTCTCTGCTGATCTGGTTGTTTGTGTGCTCTAGTTTGCCCTGTGCTCTCTCTGCTGATCTGGTTGATTGTGTGCTCTAGTTTGCCCTGTGCTCTCTCTGCTGATCTGGTTGTTTGTGTGCTCTAGTTTGCCCTGTGCTCTCTCTGCTGATCTGGTTGTTTGTGTGCTCTAGTTTGCCCTGTGCTCTCTCTGCTGATCTGGTTGTTTGTCTGCTCTAGTTTGCCCTGTGCTCTCTCTGCTGATCTAGTTGTTTGTGTGGTCTAGTATTCCCTGTGCTCTCTCTGCTGAACTGGTTGTTTGTCTGCTCCAGTTTGCCCTGTGCTCTCTCTGCTGATCTGGTTGTTTGTCTGCTCTAGTTTGCCCTGTGCTCTCTCTGCTGATCTGGTTGTTTGTCTGCTCTAGTTTGCCCTGTGCTCTCTCTGCTGATCTGGTTGTTTGTCTGCTCTAGTTTGCCCTGTGTTCTCTCTGCTGATCTGGTTGTTTGTCTGCTCTAGTTTGCCCTCTGCTCTGTCTGCTGATCTGGTTGTTTGTGTGCTCTAGTTTGTGCTGTGCTCTCTCTGCTGATCTGGTTGTTTGTGTGCTCTAGTTTGCCCTGTGCTCTCTCTGCTGATCGAGTTGTTTGTGTGCTCTAGTTTGCGCTGTGCTCTCTCTGATGATCTGGTTGTTTGTGTGCTCTAGTTAGCCCTGTGCTCTCTCTGCTGATCTGGTTGTTTGTGTGCTCTAGTTTGCCCTGTGCTCTCTCTGCTGATCTGGTTGTTTGTGTGCTCTAGTTTGCCCTGTGTTCTCTCTGCTGATCTGGTTGTTTGTGTGGTCTAGTTTGCCCTGTGCTCTCTCTGCTGATCTGGTTGTTTGTGTGCTCTAGTTTGCCCTGTGCTCTATCTGCTGATCTGGTTGTTTGTGTGCTCTAGTTTGCCCTGTGCTCTCTCTGCTGATCTGGTTGTTTGTGTGCTCTAGTTTGCGCTGTTCTTTCTCTGCTGATCTGGTTGTTTGTGTGCTCTAGTTTGCCCTCTGCTCTCTCTGCTGATCTGGTTGTTTGTGTGCTCGAGTTTGCGCTGTGCTCTCTCTGCCGATCTGGTTGTTTGTAAGCTCTAGTTTGCCCTGTACTCTCTCTGCTGATCTGGTTGTTTGTGTGGTCTAGTTTGCCCTGTGCTCTCTCTGCTGATCTGGTTGTTTGTGTGCTCTCGTTTGCCCTGTGCTCTCTCTGCTGATCTGGTTGTTTGTGTGCTCTAGTTTGCCCTGTGCTCTCTCTGCTGATCTGGTTGTTTGTGTGCTCTAGTTTGCCCTGTCCTCTCTCTGCTGATCTGGTTGTTTGTGTGCTCTAGTTTGCACTGTGCTTTCTCTGCTGATCTCTTTGTTTGTGTGCTCTAGTTTGCCCTGTGCTCTCTCTGCTGATCTGGTTGTTTGTGTGCTCTAGTTTTCCCTGTGCTCTCTCTGCTGATCTGGTTGTTTGTCTGCTCTAGTTTGCCCTGTGCTCTCTCTGCTGATCTGGTTGTTTGTGTGCTCTAGTTTGCCCTGTGCTCTCTCTGCTGATCTGGTTGTTTGTCTGCTCTAGTTTGCCCTGTGCTCTCTCTGCTGATCTGGTTGTTTGTCTGCTCTAGTTTGCCCTGTGCTCTCTCTGCTGATCTGGTTGTTTATGTGCTCTCGTTTGCCCTGTGCTCTCTCTGCTGATCTGGTTGTTTGTCTGCTCTAGTTTGCCCTGTGCTCTCTCGGCTTATCTGGTTGTTTGTCTGCTCTAGTTTGCCCTGTGCTCTCTCTGCTTATCTGGTTGGTTGTCTGCTCTAGTTTGCCCTGTGCTCTCTCTGCTGATCTGGTTGTTTGTGTGCTCTAGTTTGCCCTGTGCTCTCTCTGCTGATCTGGTTGTTTGTGTGCTCTAGTTTGCGCTGTGCTCTCTCTGCTGATCTGGTTGTTTGTGTGCTCTAGTTTGCCCTGTGCTCTCTCTGCTGATCTCGTTGTTTGTGTGCTCTAGTTTGCCCTGTGCTCTCTCTGCTTATCTGGTTGGTTGTCTGCTCTAGTTTGCCCTGTGCTCTCTCTGCTGATCTGGTTGTTTATGTGCTCTCGTTTGCCCTGTGCTCTCTCTGCTGATCTGGTTGTTTGTCTGCTCTAGTTTGCCCTGTGCTCTCTCGGCTTATCTGGTTGTTTGTCTGCTCTAGTTTGCCCTGTGCTCTCTCTGCTGATCTGGTTGTTTGACTGCTCTAGTTTGCCCTGTGCTCTCTCTGCTGATCAGGTTGTTTGTCTGCTCTAGTTCGCCCTGTGCTCTCTCTGCTGATCTGGTTGTTTGTCTGCTCCAGATTTCCTTTGTTCTCTCAGCTGATCTGGTTGTTTGTCTGCTCCAGATTTCCTTTGCTCTCTCTGCTGATCTGGTTGTTTGTGTGCTCTAGTTTTCATTTGTTCTCTCTGCTGATCTAGCTGTTTATCTGCTCTAGTTTTCCCTGTGCTCTCTTTGCTGACGTGTTTGTTTATGTGCTCTATTTTCCGGTGCTCTCTCTGCTGATCTTGTTGTTTGTCTGCTCTAGTTTGCCCTGTGCTCTCTCTGCTGATCTGGTTGTTTGTGTGCTCTAGTTTGCCCTGTGCTCTCTCTGCTGATCTGGTTGTTTGTCTGCTCTAGTTTGACCTGTGCTGTCTCTGCTGATCTGGATGTTCGTGTGCTCTAGTTTGCCCTGTGCTCTCTCTGCTGATCTGGTTGTTTCGGTGCTCTAGTTTGCCCTGTGCTCTCTCTGCTGATCTGGTTGTTTATGTGATCTAGTTTGCCCTGTGCTCTCTCTGTTGATCTGGTTGCTTGTCTGCTCTAGTTTGCCCCGTGCACTCTCTGCTGATCTGGTAGTTTGTGTGCTCAAGTTTGCCCTGTGCTCTCTCTGCTGATCTGGTTGTTTGTGTGCTCTAATTTGCCCTGTGCTCTCTCTGCTGATCTGGTTGTTTGTGTGCTCTAGTTTGCCATGTGCTCTCTCTGCATGATCTGGTTGTTGGTGTGCTCTCGTTTGCCCTGTGCTCTCTCTGCTGATCTGGTTGTTTGTGTGCTCTAGTTTGCCCTGTGCCCTCTCTGCTGATCTGGTTGTTTGTGTGCTCTAGTTTGCCCTGTGCTCTCTCTGCTGATCTGGTTGTTTGTGTGCCCGAGTTTGCCCTGTGCTCTCTCTGCTGATCTGGTTGTTTGTGTGCTCTCGTTTGCGCTGTGCACTCTCTGCTGATCTGGTTGTTTGTCTGCTCCAGTTTGCACTGTGCTCTCTCTGCTGATCTGCTTGTTTGTGTGCTCGAGTTTGCCCTGTGCTCTCTCTGCTGATCTGGTTGTTTGTCTGTTCTAATTTGCCCTGTGCTCTCTCTGCTGATCTGGTTGTTTGTGTGCTCTAGTTTGCCCTGTGCTCTCTCTGCTGATCTGGTTGTTTGTGTGCTCTTGTTTGCCCTGTGCTCTCTCTGCTGATCTGATTGTTTGTGTGCTCCACTTTGAACTGTGCTCTCTCTGCTGATCTAGTTGTTTGTGTGGTCTAGTTTGCCCTGTGCTCTCAATGCTGATCTGGTTGTTTGTGTGCTCTAGTTTGCCCTGTACTCTCTCTGCTGTTCTGGTTGTTTGTGTGCTCTAGTTTGCCCTGTGCTCTCTCTGCTGATCTGGTTGTTTGTGTGCTCTAGTTTGCCCTGTGCTCTCTCTGCTGATCTGGTTGATTGTGTGCTCTCATTTGCCCTGTGTTCTCTCTGCTGATCTGGTTCTTTGTCTGCTCCAGTTTGCCCTGTGCTCTCTCTGCTGATCTGGTTGTTTGTGTGCTCTAGTTTGCCCGGTGCTCTCTCTGCTGTTCTGGTTGTTTGTGTGCTCTAGTTTGCCCTTGCTCTCTCTGCTGATCTGGTTGTTTGTGTGCTCTCGTTTGCCCTGTGCTCTCTCTGCTGATCTGCTTGTTTGTGTGCTGTAGTTTGCCCTGTGCTCTCTCTGCTGATCTGGTTGTTTGTGTGCTCTAGTTTGCCCGGTGCTCTCTCTGCTGATCTGGTTGTTTGTGTGCACTCGTTTGCCCTGTGCTCTCTCTGCTGATCTGGTAGTTTGTGTGCTCTAGTTTGCCCTGTGCTCTCTCTGCTGATCTGGTTGTTTGTCTGCTCTAATTTGCCCTGTGCTCTCTCTGCTGATCTGGTTGTTTGTCTGCTCCAGTTTGCCCTGTGCTTTCTCTGCTGATCTGGTTGTTTGTGTGGTCTAGTTTGCCCTGTGCTCTCTCTGCTGATCTGGTTGTTTGTGTGGTCTAGTTTGCCCTGTGCTCTCTCTGCTGATCTGGTTGTTTGTGTGCTCTAGTTTGCCCTGTGCTCTCTCTGCTGATCTGGTTGTTTGTGTGCTCTAGTTTTCGCTGTGCTCTCTCTGCTGATCTGGTTGTTTGTGTGCTCTCGTTTGCCCTGTGCTTTCTCCGCTGATCTGGTTGTTTGTGTGCTCTAGTTTGCTCTGTGCTCTCTCTGCTGATCTGGTTGTTTGTCTGCTCTAGTTTGCCCTGTGCTCTCTCTGCTGATCTGGTTGTTTGTGTGCTCTAGATTGCCCTGTGCTCTCTCTGCTGATCTGGTTGTTTGTCTGCTCTAGTTTGACCTGTGCTCTCTCTGCTGATCTGGATGTTTGTCTGCTCTAGTTTGCCCTGTGCTCTCTCTGCTGATCTGGTTGCTTGTCTGCTCTAGTTTGCCCCGTGCTCTCTCTGCTGATCTGGTAGTTTGTGTGCTCTCGTTTGCCCTGTGCTCTCCCTGCTGCTCTGGTTGTTTGTCTACTCTCGTTTGCCTGTGCTCTCTCTGCTGATCTGGTTGTTTGTGTGCTCTAGTTTGCCCGGTGCTCTCTCTGCTGATCTGGTTGTTTGTGTGCACTCGTTTGCCCTGTGCTCTCTCTGCTGATCTGGTAGTTTGTGTGCTCTAGTTTGCCCTGTGCTCTCTCTGCTGATCTGGTTGTTTGTCTGCTCTAATTTGCCCTGTGCTCTCTCTGCTGATCTGGTTGTTTGTCTGCTCCAGTTTGCCCTGTGCTTTCTCTGCTGATCTGGTTGTTTGTGTGGTCTAGTTTGCCCTGTGCTCTCTCTGCTGATCTGGTTGTTTGTGTGCTCTCGTTTGCCCTGTGCTCTCTCTGCTGATCTGGTTGTTTGTGTGCTCTAGTTTGCCCTGTGCTCTCTCTGCCGATCTGGTTGTTTGTGTGCTCTAGTTTGCCCTGTGCTCTCTCTGCTGATCTGGTTGTTTGTGTGCTCTAGTTTGCCCTGTGCTCTCTCTGCCGATCTGGTTGTTTGTGTGCTCTTGTTTGCCCTGTGCTCTCTCTGCCGATCTGGTTGTTTGTGTGCTCTAGTTTGCCCTGTGCTCTCTCTGCCGATCGGGTTGTTTGTGTGCTCTAGTTTGCCCTGTGCTCTCTCTGCTGATCAGGTTGTTTGTGTGCTCCAGTTTGCCTGTGCTCTCTCTGCTGTTCTGGTTGTTTGTGTGCTCTAGTTTGCCCTGTGCTCTCTCTGCTCATCTGGTTGTTTGTGTGCTCTAGTTTGCCCTGTGCTCTCTCTGCTGATCTGGTGTTTGTGTGCTCTAGTTTGCCCTGTGCTTTCTCTGCTGATGTGGTTGTTTGTGTGGTCTAGTTTGCCCTGTGCTCTCTCTGCATGATCTGATTGCTTGTGTGCTCTAGTTTGCCCTGTGCTCTCTCTGCTGATCTGGTTGTTTGTCAGCTCTAGTTTGCCCTGTGCTCTCTCTGCTGATCTGGTTGTTTGTGTGCTCTAGTTTGCCCTGTGCTCTCTCTGCTGATCTGGTTGTTTGTGTGCTCTAGTTTGACCTGTGCTCTCTCTGCTGATCTGGTTGTTTGTCTGCTCTAGTTTGTCCTGTACTCTCTCTGCTGATCTGTTTGTTTTTGTGCTCTAGTTTTCGCTGTGCTCTCTCTGCTGATCTGGTTGTTTGTCTGCTCTAGTTTGCCCTGTGCTCTCTCTGCTGATCTGGTTGTTTGTGTGCTCTAATTTGCCGTGTGCACTCTCTGCTGCTCTGGTTGTTTGTCTGCTCTAGTTTGCCCTGTGCTCTCTCTGCTGATCTGGTTGTATGTGTGCTCTAATTTGCCCTGTGCTCTCTCTGCTGATCTGGTTGTTTGTGTGCTCTAGTTTGCCATGTGCTCTCTCTGCATGATCTGGTTGTTGGTGTGCTCTCGTTTGCCCTGTGCTCTCTCTGCTGATCTGGTTGTTTGTGTGCTCTAGTTTGCCCTGTGCCCTCTCTGCTGATCTGGTTGTTTGTGTGCTCTAGTTTGCCCTGTGCTCTCTCTGCTGATCTGGTTGTTTGTGTGCTCTAGTTTGCGCTGTGCACTCTCTGCTGATCTGGTTGTTTGTCTGCTCCAGTTTGCACTGTGCTCTCTCTGCTGATCTGCTTGTTTGTGTGCTCGAGTTTGCCCTGTGCTCTCTCTGCTGATCTGGTTGTTTGTGCGCTCTAATTTGCCCTGTGCTCTCTCTGCTGATCTGGTTGTTTGTGTGCTCTAGTTTGCCCTGTGCTCTCTCTGCTGATCTGGTTGTTTGTGTGCTCTTGTTTGCCCTGTGCTCTCTCTGCTGATCTGATTGTTTGTGTGCTCCACTTTGAACTGTGCTCTCTCTGCTGATCTAGTTGTTTGTGTGGTCTAGTTTGCCCTGTGCTCTCAATGCTGATCTGGTTGTTTGTGTGCTCTAGTTTGCCCTGTACTCTCTCTGCTGATCTGGTTGTTTGTGTGCTCTAGTTTGCCCTGTGCTCTCTCTGCTGATCTGGTTGATTGTGTGGTCTCAACTGCCCTGTGTTCTCTCTGCTGATCTGGTTCTTTGTCTGCTCCAGTTTGCCCTGTGCTCTCTCTGCTGATCTGGTTGTTTGTGTGCTCTAGTTTGCCCGGTGCTCTCTCTGCTGTTCTGGTTGTTTGTGTGCTCTAGTTTGCCCTGTGCTCTCTCTGCTGATCTGGTTCTTTGTGTGCTCTCGTTTGCCCTGTGTTCTCTCTGCTGATCTGCTTGTTTGTGTGCTGTAGTTTGCCCTGTGCTCTCTCTGCTGATCTGGTTGTTTGTGTGCTCTCGTTTGCCCTGTGCTCTCCCTGCTGCTCTGGTTGTTTGTCTGCTCTCGTTTGCCTGTGCTCTCTCTGCTGATCTGGTTGTTTGTGTGCTCTAGTTTGCCCGGTGCTCTCTCTGCTGATCTGGTTGTTTGTGTGCACTCGTTTGCCCTGTGCTCTCTCTGCTGATCTGGTAGTTTGTGTGCTCTAGTTTGCCCTGTGCTCTCTCTGCTGATCTGGTTGTTTGTCTGCTCTAATTTGCCCTGTGCTCTCTCTGCTGATCTGGTTGTTTGTCTGCTCCAGTTTGCCCTGTGCTTTCTCTGCTGATCTGGTTGTTTGTGTGGTCTAGTTTGCCCTGTGCTCTCTCTGCTGATCTGGTTGTTTGTGTGCTCTAGTTTGCCCTGTGCTCTCTCTGCCGATCTGGTTGTTTGTGTGCTCCAGTTTGCCCTGTGCTCTCTCTGCTGATCTGGTTGTTTGTGTGTTCTAGTTTGCCCTGTGCTCTCTCTGCCGATCTGGTTGTTTGTGTGCTCTTGTTTGCCCTGTGCTCTCTCTGCCGATCTGGTTGTTTGTGTGCTCTAGTTTGCCCTGTGCTCTCTCTGCCGATCGGGTTGTTTGTGTGCTCTGCTTTGCCCTGTGCTCTCTCTGCTGATCAGGTTGTTTGTGTGCTCCAGTTTGCCTGTGCTCTCTCTGCTGTTCTGGTTGTTTGTGTGCTCTAGTTTGCCCTGTGCTCTCTCTGCTCATCTGGTTGTTTGTGTGCTCGAGTTTGCCCTGTGCGCTCTCTGCTGATCTGGTGTTTGTGTGCTCTAGTTTGCCCTGTGCTTTCTCTGCTGATGTGGTTGTTTGTGTGGTCTAGTTTGCCCTGTGCTCTCTCTGCATGATCTGATTGCTTGTGTGCTCTAGTTTGCCCTGTGCTCTCTCTGCTGATCTGGTTGTTTGTCAGCTCTAGTTTGCCCTGTGCTCTCTCTGCTGATCTGGTTGTTTGTGTGCTCTAGTTTGCCCTGTGCTCTCTCTGCTGATCTGGTTGTTTGTGTGCTCCAGTTTGACCTGTGCTCTCTCTGCTGATCTGGTTGTTTCTCTGCTCTAGTTTGTCCTGTACTCTCTCTGCTGATCTGTTTGTTTGTGTGCTCTAGTTTTCGCTGTGCTCTCTCTGCTGATCTGGTTGTTTGTCTGCTCTAGTTTGCCCTGTGCTCTCTCTGCTGATCTGGTTGTTTGTGTGCTCTAATTTGCCCTGTGCTCTCTCTGCTGATCTGGTTCTTTGTGTGGTCTAGTTTGCCCTGAGCTCTCTCTGCATGACCTGGTTGTTTGTGTGCTCTAGTTTGCCCTGTGCCCTCTCTGCTGATCTGGTTGTTTGTCTGCTCTAGTTTGCCCTGTGCTCTCTCTGCTGATCTGGTTGTTTGTCTGCTCTAGTTTGCCTTGTGCTCTCTCTGCTGATCTGGTTGATTGTGTGCTCTAATTTGCCGTGTGCACTCTCTGCTGCTCTGGTTGTTTGTCTGCTCTAGTTTGACCTGTGCTCTCTCTGCTGATCTGGTTGTTTATGTGCTCTAGTTTGCCCTGTGCTCTCTCTGCTGATCTGGTTGTTTGTGTGCTCTAGTTTGCCCTGTGCTCTCTCTGCTGATCTGGTTGTTTGTGTGCTCTAGTTTGCCCTGTGCTCTCTCTGCTGATCTGGTTGTTTGTGTGCTCTAGTTTGCCCTGTGCTCTCTCTGCTGATCTGGTTGTTTGTGTGCTCTAGTTTGCCCTGTGCTTTCTCTGCTGATCTGGTTGTTTGTGTGCTCTAGTTTGCCCTGTGCTCTCTCTGCTGATCTGGTTGTTAGTGAGCTCTAGTTTTCCCTGTGCTCTCTCTGCTGATCTGGTTGTTTGTGTGCTCTAGTTTGCCCTGTGCTCTCTCTGCTGATCTGGTTGTTTGTGTGCTCTAGTTTGCCCTGTGCTCTCTCTGCTGATCTGGTTGTTTGTGTGCTCTAATTTGCCCTGTGCTCTCTCTGCTGATCTGGTTGTTTGTCTGCTCCAGTTTGCCTTGTGCTCTCTCTGCTGATCTGGTTGATTGTGTGCTCTAATTTGCCGTGTGCACTCTCTGCTGCTCTGGTTGTTTGTCTGCTCTAGTTTGACCTGTGCTCTCTCTGCTGATCTGGTTGTTTATGTGCTCTAGTTTGCCCTGTGCTCTCTCTGCTGATCTGGTTGTTTGTGTGCTCTAGTTTGCCCTGTGCTCTCTCTGCTGATCTGGTTGTTTGTGTGCTCTAGTTTGCCCTGTGCTCTCTCTGCTGATCTGGTTGTTTGTGTGCTCTAGTTTGCCCTGTGCTCTCTCTGCTGATCTGGTTGTTTGTGTGCTCTAGTTTGCCCTGTGCTTTCTCTGCTGATCTGGTTGTTTGTGTGCTCTAGTTTGCCCTGTGCTCTCTCTGCTGATCTGGTTGTTAGTGAGCTCTAGTTTTCCCTGTGCTCTCTCTGCTGATCTGGTTGTTTGTGTGCTCTAGTTTGCCCTGTGCTCTCTCTGCTGATCTGGTTGTTTGTGTGCTCTAGTTTGCCCTGTGCTCTCTCTGCTGATCTGGTTGTTTGTGTGCTCTAGTTTGCCCTGTGCTCTCTCTGCTGAGCTGGTTGTTTGTGTGCTCTAGTTTGCCCTGTGCTCTCTCTGCTGATCTGGTTGTTTGTGTGCTCTAGTTTGCCCTGTGCTCTCTCTGCTGATCTGGTTGTTTGTCTGCTCTAGTTTTCCCTGTGCTCTCTCTGCTGATCTGGTTGTTTGTCTCCTCTAGTTTGCCCTGTGCTCTCTCGGCTTATCTGGTTGTTTGTCTGCTCTAGTTTGCCCTGTGCTCTCTCTGCTGATCTGGTTGTTTGTCTGCTCCAGATTTCCTTTGCTCTCTCTGCTGATCTGGTTGTTAATGTGCTGTAGTTTTCATTTGTTCTCTCTGCTGATCTCGCTGTTTATCTGCTCTAGTTTTCCCTGTGCTCTCTTTGCTGACGTGTTTGTTCATGTGCTCTGGTTTCCGGTGCTCTCTCTGCTTATCTGGTTGTTTTTCTGCTCTAGTTTGCCCTGTGCTCTCTCTGCTGATCTGGTTGTTTGACTGCTCTAGTTTGCCCTGTGCTCTCTCTGCTGATCAGGTTGTTTGTCTGCTGTCGTTCGCCCTGTGCTCTCTCTGCTGATCTTGTTGTTTGTCTGCTCTAGTTTGCCCTGTGCTCTCTCTGCTGATCTGGTTGTTTGTGTGCTCTAGTTTGCGCTGTGCTCTCTCTGCTGATCTGGTTGTTTGTCTGCTCTAGTTTGACCTGTGCTCTCTCTGCTGATCTGGATGTTTGTCTGCTCTAGTTTGCCCTGTGCTCTCTCTGCTGATCTGGTTGTTTGTGTGCTTTGGTTTGCACTTTGCTCTCTCTGCTGATCTGGTTGTTTCGGTGCTCTAGTTTGCCCGGTGCTCTCTCTGCTGATCTGGTTGTTTATGTGCTCTCGTTTGCCCTGTGCTCTCTCTGCTGATCTGGTTGCTTGTCTGCTCTAGTTTGCCCTGTGCACTCTCTGCTGATCAGGTTGTTTGTCTGCTCTAGTTTGCCATCTGCTCTCTCTGCTGATCTGGTTGTTTGTGTGCTCTAGTTTGCCCTGTGCTCCCTCTGCTGATCTGGTTGTGTGTCTGCTCTTGTTTGCCCTGTGCTCTCTCAGCTAAACTGTTTGTTTGTGTGCTCTAGTTTGCCCTGTGCTCTCTCTGCTGATCTGGTTGCTTGTCTGCCCTAGTTTGTCCTGTGCTCTCTCTGCTGATCTGGTTGTTTGTGTGCTCAAGTATGCCCTGTGATTTCTCTGCTGATCTGGTTGTTTGTGTGCTCTAGTTTGCCCTGTGCTCTCTCTGCTGATCTGGTTGTTTGTGTGCTCTAACTTGCCCTGTGCTCTCTCTGCTGATCTGGTTGTTTGTGTGCTCCAGTTTGCCATGTGCTCTCTCTGCATGATCTGGTTGTTGGTGTGCTCTCGTTTGCCCTGTGCTATCTCTGCTGATCTGGTTGTTTGTGTGCTCTAGTTTGCCCTGTGCCCTCTCTGCTGATCTGGTTGTTTGTCTGCTCTAGTTTGCCCTGTGCTCTCTCTGCTGATCTGGTTGTTTGTGTGCCCTAGTTTGCCCTGTGCTCTCTCTGCTGATCTGGTTGTTTGTGTGCTCTAGTTTGCGCTGTGCACTCTCTGCTGATCTGGTTGTTTGTCTGCTCCAGTTTGCACTGTGCTCTCTCTGCTGATCTGCTTGTTTGTGTGCTCTAATTTGCCCTGTGCTCTCTCTGCTGATCTGGTTGTTTGTGTGCTCTAGTTTGCCCTGTGATCTCTCTGCTGATCTGGTTGTTTGTGTGCTCTAGTTTGCCCTGTGCTCTCTCTGCTGATCTGATTGTTTGTGTGCTCCACTTTGCACTGTGCTCTCTCTGCTGATCTAGTTGTTTGTGTGGTCTAGTTTGCCCTGTGCTCTCAATGCTGATCTGGTTGTTTGTGTGCTCTAGTTTGCCCTGTACTCTCTCTGCTGATCTGGTTGTTTGTGTGCTCTCGTTTGCCCTGTGCTCTCTCTGCTGATCTGGTTGTTTGTGTGCTCTAGTTTTCGCTGTGCTCTCTCTGCTGATCTGGTTGATTGTGTGCTCTCATTTGCCCTGTGTTCTCTCTGCTGATCTGGTTCTTTTTCTGCTCCAGTTTGCCCTGTGCTCTCTCTGCTGATCTGGTTGTTTGTGTGCTCTAGTTTGCCCGCTGCACTCTCTGCTGATCTGGTTGTTTGTGTGCTCTAGTTTGCCCTGTGCTCTCTCTGCTGATCTGGTTGTTTGTGTGCTCTCGTTTGCCCTGTGCTCTCTCTGCTGATCTGGTTGTTTGTGTGCTCTAGTTTGCCCTGTGCTCTTTCTGCTGATCTGGTTGTTTGTCTGCACTCATTTGCCTGTGCTCTCTCTGCTGATCTGGTTGTTTGTGTGGTCTAGTTTGCCCGGTGCTCTCTCTGCTGATCTGGTTGTTTGTGTGCTCTCGTTTGCCCTGTGCTCTCTCTGCCGATCTGGTTGTTTGTGTGCTCTAGTTTGCCCTGTGCTCTCTCTGCTGATCTGGTTGTTTGTGTGCTCTAGTTTGCCCTGTGCTCTCTCTGCCAATCTGGTTGTTTGTGTGGTCTAGTTTGCCCTGTGCTCTCTCTGCCGATCTGGTTGTTTGTGTGCTCTAGTTTGCCCTGTGCTGTCTCTGCCGATCGGGTTGTTTGTGTGCTCTAGTTTGCCCTCTGCTCTCTCTGCTGATCAGGTTGTTTGTGTGCTCCAGTTTGCCTGTGCTCTCTCTGCTTATCTGGTTGTTTGTGTGCTCGAGTTTGCCCTGTGCTCTCTCTGCTCATCTGGTTGTTTGTGTGCTCGAGTTTGCCCTGTGCTCTCTCTGCTGATCTGGTGTTTGTGTGCTCTAGTTTGCCCTGTGCTTTCTCTGCTGATGTGGTTGTTTGTGTGGTCTAGATTGCCCTGTGCTCTCTCTGCATGATCTGATTGTTTGTGTGCTCTAGTTTGCCCTGTGCTCTCTCTGCTGATCTGGTTGTTTGTCTGCTCTAGTTTGCCCTGTGCTCTCTCTACTGATCTGATTGTTTGTCTGCTCTAGTTTGCCCTGTGCTCTCTCTGCTGATCTGGTTGTTTGTGTGCTCTAGTTTGACCTGTGCTCTCTCTGCTGATCTGGTTGTTTGTCTGCTCTAGTTTGCCCTGTGCTCTCTCTGCTGATCTGGTTGCTTGTGTGCTCCAGTTTGCCCTGTACTCTCTCTGCTGATCTGTTTGTTTGTGTGCTCTAGTTTTCGCTGTGTTCTCTCTGCTGATCTGGTTGTTTGTCTGCTCTAGTTTGCCCTGTACTCTCTTTGCTGATCTGGTTGTTTGTTTGCTCTAGTTTGCCCTGTGCTCTCTCTGCTGATCTGGTTGTTTGTGTGCTCTAATTTGACCTGTTCTCTCTCTGCTGATCTGGTTCTTTGTGTGGTCTAGTTTGCCCTGAGCTCTCTCTGCATGATCTGGTTGTTTGTGTGCTCTAGTTTGCCCTGTGCCCTCTCTGCTGATCTGGTTGTTTGTCTGCTCTAGTTTGCCCTGTGCTCTCTCTGCTGATCTGGTTGTTTGTCTGCTCTAGTTTGCCCTGTGCTCTCTCTGCTGATCTGGTTGTTTGTCTGCTCTAGTTTGCCCTGTGCTCTCTCTACTGATCTGATTGTTTGTCTGCTCTAGTTTGCCCTGTGCCCTCTCTGCTGATCTGGTTGTTTGTGTGCTCTAGTTTGACCTGTGCTCTCTCTGCTGATCTGGTTGTTTGTCTGCTCTAGTTTGCCCTGTGCTCTCTCTGCTGATCTGGTTGCTTGTGTGCTCCAGTTTGCCCTGTACTCTCTCTGCTGATCTGTTTGTTTGTGTGCTCTAGTTTTCGCTGTGTTCTCTCTGCTGATCTGGTTGTTTGTCTGCTCTAGTTTGCCCTGTACTCTCTTTGCTGATCTGGTTGTTTGTTTGCTCTAGTTTGCCCTGTGCTCTCTCTGCTGATCTGGTTGTTTGTGTGCTCTAATTTGACCTGTTCTCTCTCTGCTGATCTGGTTCTTTGTGTGGTCTAGTTTGCCCTGAGCTCTCTCTGCATGATCTGGTTGTTTGTGTGCTCTAGTTTGCCCTGTGCCCTCTCTGCTGATCTGGTTGTTTGTCTGCTCTAGTTTGCCCTGTGCTCTCTCTGCTGATCTGGTTGTTTGTCTGCTCTAGTTTGCCCTGTGCTCTCTCTGCTGATCTGGTTGTTTGTGTGCTCTAATTTGCCGTGTGCACTCTCTGCTGCTCTGGTTGTTTGTGTACTCTAGTTTGCCCTGTGCTCTCTCTGCTGATCTGGTTGTTTGTGTGCTCTAGTTTGCCCTGTACTCTCTCTGCTGATCTGGTTGTTTGTGTGCTCTAGTTTGCCCGGTGCTCTCCCTGCTGATCTAGTTGTTTGTGTGCTCTAGTTTGCCCTGTGCTCTCTCTGCTGATCTGGTTGTTTGTGTGCTCTAGTTTGCCCTGTGCTCTCTCTGCTGATCTGGTTGTTTGTGTGCTCTAGTTTGCCCTGTGCCCTCTCTGCTGATCTGGTTGTTTGTGTGCTCTAGTTTGCCCTGTGCTCTCTCTGCTGAACTCGTTGTTTGTGTGCTCTAGTTTGCCCTGTGCTCTCTCTGCCCATCTGGTTGTTTGTGTGCTCTAGTTTGACCTGTGCTCTCTCTCCCGATCTGGTTGTTTGTGTGCTCTAGTTTGCCCTGTGTTCTCTCTGCTGATCTGGCTGTTTGTCTGCTCTAGTTTGCCCTGTGCTCTCTCTGCCCATCTGGTTGTTTGTGTGCTCTAGTTTGACCTGTGCTCTCTCTGCCGATCTGGTTGTTTGTGTGCTCTAGTTTGCCCTGTGCTCTCTCTGGTGATCTGGTTGTTTGTCTGCTCTAGTTTGCCCTGTGCTCTCTCTGCTGATCTGGTTGTTTGTCTGCTCTAGTTTGCCCTCTGCTCTCTCTGCTGATCTGGTTGTTTGTGTGCTCTAGTTTGCGCTGTGCTCTCTCTGCTGATCTGGTTGTTTGTCTGCTCCAGTTTGCCCTGTGCTCTCTCTGCTGATCTAGTTGTTAGTGTGCTCTAGTTTGCGCTGTGCTCTCTCTGCTGATCTGGTTGTTTTGTGTGCTCTCGTTTGCCCTGTGCTCTCTCTGCTGATCTGGTTGTTTGTGTGCTCTAGTTTGCCCTGTGCTCTCTCTGCTGATCTGGTTGTTTGTGTGCTCTAGTTTGCCCTGTGCTCTCTCTGCTGATCTGGTTGTTTGTGTGCTCTCGTTTGCCCTCTGCTCTCTCTGCTGATCTGGTTTTTTGTGTGCTCTAGTTTGCGCTGTGCTCTCTCTGCGGATCTGGTTGTTTGTGTGCTCTCGTTTGCCCTCTGCTCTCTCTGCTGATCTGGTTGTTTGTGTGCTCGAGTTTGCGCTGTGCTCTCTCTGACGATCTGGTTGCTTGTGTGCTCTCGTTTGCCCTGTACTCTCTCTGCTGATCTGGTTGTTTGTGTGGTCTAGTTTGCCCTGTGCTCTCTCTGCTGATCTGGTTGTTTGTGTGCTCTAGTTTGCGCTGTGCACTCTCTGCTGATCTGGTTGTTTGTCTGCTCCAGTTTGCACTGTGCTCTCTCTGCTGATCTGCTTGTTTGTGTGCTCGAGTTTGCCCTGTGCTCTCTCTGCTGATCTGGTTGTTTGTGTGCTCTAATTTGCCCTGTGCTCTCTCTGCTGATCTGGTTGTTTGTGTGCTCTTGTTTGCCCTGTGCTCTCTCTGCTGATCTGATTGTTTGTGTGCTCCACTTTGAACTGTGCTCTCTCTGCTGATCTCGTTGTTTGTGTGGTCTAGTTTGCCCTGTGCTCTCAATGCTGATCTGGTTGTTTGTGTGCTCTAGTTTGCCCTGTACTCTCTCTGCTGATCTGGTTGTTTGTGTGCTCTAGTTTGCCCTGTGCTCTCTCTGCTGATCTGGTTGTTCGTGTGCTCTAGTTTGCCCTGTGCTCTCTCTGCTGATCTGGTTGATTGTGTGGTCTCATTTGCCCTGTGTTCTCTCTGCTGATCTGGTTCTTTGTCTGCTCCAGATTGCCCTGTGCTCTCTCTGCTGATCTGGTTGTTTGTGTGCTCTCGTTTGCCCGGTGCTCTCTCTGCTGTTCTGGTTGTTTGTGTGCTCTAGTTTGCCCTGTGCTCTCTCTGCTGATCTGGTTGTTTGTGTGCTCTCGTTTGCCCTGTGCTCTCTCTGCTGATCTGCTTGTTTGTGTGCTGTAGTTTGCCCTGTGCTCTCTATGCTGATCTGGTTGTTTGTGTGCTCTCGTTTGCCCTGTGCTCTCCCTGCTGCTCTGGTTGTTTGTCTGCTCTCGTTTGCCTGTGCTCTCTCTGCTGATCTGGTTGTTTGTGTGCTCTAGTTTGCCCGGTGCTCTCTCTGCTGATCTGGTTGTTTGTGTGCACTCGTTTGCCCTGTGCTCTCTCTGCTGATCTGGTAGTTTGTGTGCTCTAGTTTGCCCTGTGCTCTCTCTGCTGATCTGGTAGTTTGTGTGCTCTAGTTTGCCCTGTGCTCTCTCTGCTGATCTGATTGTTTGTCTGCTCTAGTTTGCCCTCTGCTCTCTCTGCTGATCTGGTTGTTTGTGTGCTCTAGTTTGCGCTGTGCTCTCTCTGCTGATCTGGTTGTTTGTGTGCTCTAGTTTGCCCTGTGCTCTCTCTGCTGATCTAGTTGTTAGTGTGCTCTAGTTTGCGCTGTGCTCTCTCTGCTGATCTGGTTGTTTTGTGTGCTCTCGTTTGCCCTGTGCTCTCTCTGCTGATCTGGTTGTTTGTGTGCTCTAGTTTGCCCTGTGCTCTCTCTGCCCATCTGGTTGTTTGTGTGCTCTAGTTTGACCTGTGCTCTCTCTGCCGATCTGGTTGTTTGTGTGCTCTAGTTTGCCCTGTGCTCTCTCTGGTGATCTGGTTGTTTGTCTGCTCTAGTTTGCCCTGTGCTCTCTCTGCTGATCTGGTTGTTTGTCTGCTCTAGTTTGCCCTCTGCTCTCTCTGCTGATCTGGTTGTTTGTGTGCTCTAGTTTGCGCTGTGCTCTCTCTGCTGATCTGGTTGTTTGTCTGCTCCAGTTTGCCCTGTGCTCTCTCTGCTGATCTAGTTGTTAGTGTGCTCTAGTTTGCGCTGTGCTCTCTCTGCTGATCTGGTTGTTTTGTGTGCTCTCGTTTGCCCTGTGCTCTCTCTGCTGATCTGGTTGTTTGTGTGCTCTAGTTTGCCCTGTGCTCTCTCTGCTGATCTGGTTGTTTGTGTGCTCTAGTTTGCCCTGTGCTCTCTCTGCTGATCTGGTTGTTTGTGTGCTCTCGTTTGCCCTCTGCTCTCTCTGCTGATCTGGTTTTTTGTGTGCTCTAGTTTGCGCTGTGCTCTCTCTGCTGATCTGGTTGTTTGTGTGCTCTCGTTTGCCCTCTGCGCTCTCTGCTGATCTGGTTGTTTGTGTGCTCGAGTTTGCGCTGTGCTCTCTCTGACGATCTGGTTGCTTGTGTGCTCTCGTTTGCCCTGTACTCTCTCTGCTGATCTGGTTGTTTGTGTGGTCTAGTTTGCCCTGTGCTCTCTCTGCTGATCTGGTTGTTTGTGTGCTCTAGTTTGCGCTGTGCACTCTCTGCTGATCTGGTTGTTTGTCTGCTCCAGTTTGCACTGTGCTCTCTCTGCTGATCTGCTTGTTTGTGTGCTCGAGTTTGCCCTGTGCTCTCTCTGCTGATCTGGTTGTTTGTGTGCTCTAATTTGCCCTGTGCTCTCTCTGCTGATCTGGTTGTTTGTGTGCTCTTGTTTGCCCTGTGCTCTCTCTGCTGATCTGATTGTTTGTGTGCTCCACTTTGAACTGTGCTCTCTCTGCTGATCTAGTTGTTTGTGTGGTCTAGTTTGCCCTGTGCTCTCAATGCTGATCTGGTTGTTTGTGTGCTCTAGTTTTCCCTGTACTCTCTCTGCTGATCTGGTTGTTTGTGTGCTCTAGTTTGCCCTGTGCTCTCTCTGCTGATCTGGTTGTTCGTGTGCTCTAGTTTGCCCTGTGCTCTCTCTGCTGATCTGGTTGATTGTGTGGTCTCATTTGCCCTGTGTTCTCTCTGCTGATCTGGTTCTTTGTCTGCTCCAGATTGCCCTGTGCTCTCTCTGCTGATCTGGTTGTTTGTGTGCTCTAGTTTGCCCGGTGCTCTCTCTGCTGTTCTGGTTGTTTGTGTGCTCTAGTTTGCCCTGTGCTCTCTCTGCTGATCTGGTTGTTTGTGTGCTCTCGTTTGCCCTGTGCTCTCTCTGCTGATCTGCTTGTTTGTGTGCTGTAGTTTGCCCTGTGCTCTCTATGCTGATCTGGTTGTTTGTGTGCTCTCGTTTGCCCTGTGCTCTCCCTGCTGCTCTGGTTGTTTGTCTGCTCTCGTTTGCCTGTGCTCTCTCTGCTGATCTGGTTGTTTGTGTGCTCTAGTTTGCCCGGTGCTCTCTCTGCTGATCTGGTTGTTTGTGTGCACTCGTTTGCCCTGTGCTCTCTCTGCTGATCTGGTAGTTTGTGTGCTCTAGTTTGCCCTGTGCTCTCTCTGCTGATCTGGTAGTTTGTGTGCTCTAGTTTGCCCTGTGCTCTCTCTGCTGATCTGATTGTTTGTCTGCTCTAGTTTGCCCTCTGCTCTCTCTGCTGATCTGGTTGTTTGTGTGCTCTAGTTTGCGCTGTGCTCTCTCTGCTGATCTGGTTGTTTGTGTGCTCTAGTTTGCCCTGTGCTCTCTCTGCTGATCTAGTTGTTAGTGTGCTCTAGTTTGCGCTGTGCTCTCTCTGCTGATCTGGTTGTTTTGTGTGCTCTCGTTTGCCCTGTGCTCTCTCTGCTGATCTGGTTGTTTGTGTGCTCTAGTTTGCCCTGTGCTCTCTCTGCTGATCTGGTTGTTTGTGTGCTCTAGTTTGCCCTGTGCTCTCTCTGCTGATCTGGTTGTTTGTGTGCTCTCGTTTGCCCTCTGCTCTCTCTGCTGATCTGGTTGTTTGTGTGCTCGAGTTTGCGCTGTGCTCTCTCTGACGATCTGGTTGCTTGTGTGCTCTCGTTTGCCCTGTACTCTCTCTGCTGATCTGGTTGTTTGTGTGGTCTAGTTTGCCCTGTGCTCTCTCTGCTGATCTGGTTGTTTGTGTGCTCCAGTTTGCGCTGTGCACTCTCTGCTGATCTGGTTGTTTGTCTGCTCCAGTTTGCACTGTGCTCTCTCTGCTGATCTGCTTGTTTGTGTGCTCGAGTTTGCCCTGTGCTCTCTCTGCTGATCTGGTTGTTTGTGTGCTCTAATTTGCCCTGTGCTCTCTCTGCTGATCTGGTTGTTTGTGTGCTCTAGTTTGCCCTGTGCTCTCTCTGCTGATCTGGTTGTTTGTGTGCTCTTGTTTGCCCTGTGCTCTCTCTGCTGATCTGATTGTTTGTGTGCTCCACTTTGAACTGTGCTCTCTCTGCTGATCTAGTTGTTTGTGTGGTCTAGTTTGCCCTGTGCTCTCAATGCTGATCTGGTTGTTTGTGTGCTCTAGTTTGCCCTGTACTCTCTCTGCTGATCTGGTTGTTTGTGTGCTCTAGTTTGCCCTGTGCTCTCTCTGCTGATCTGGTTGTTCGTGTGCTCTAGTTTGCCCTGTGCTCTCTCTGCTGATCTGGTTGATTGTGTGGTCTCATTTGCCCTGTGTTCTCTCTGCTGATCTGGTTCTTTGTCTGCTCCAGATTGCCCTGTGCTCTCTCTGCTGATCTGGTTGTTTGTGTGCTCTAGTTTGCTCGGTGCTCTCTCTGCTGTTCTGGTTGTTTGTGTGCTCTAGTTTGCCCTGTGCTCTCTCTGCTGATCTGGTTGTTTGTGTGCTCTCGTTTGCCCTGTGCTCTCTCTGCTGATCTGCTTGTTTGTGTGCTGTAGTTTGCCCTGTGCTCTCTATGCTGATCTGGTTGTTTGTGTGCTCTCGTTTGCCCTGTGCTCTCCCTGCTGCTCTGGTTGTTTGTCTGCTCTCGTTTGCCTGTGCTCTCTCTGCTGATCTGGTTGTTTGTGTGCTCTAGTTTGCCCGGTGCTCTCTCTGCTGATCTGGTTGTTTGTGTGCACTCGTTTGCCCTGTGCTCTCTCTGCTGATCTGGTAGTTTGTGTGCTCTAGTTTGCCCTGTGCTCTCTCTGCTGATCTGGTTGTTTGTCTGCTCTAATTTGCCCTGTGCTCTCTCTGCTGATCTGGTTGTTTGTCTGCTCCAGTTTGCCCTGTGCTTTCTCTGCTGATCTGGTTGTTTGTGTGGTCTAGTTTGCCCTGTGCTCTCTCTGCTGATCTGGTTGTTTGTGTGCTCTCGTTTGCCCTGTGCTCTCTCTGCTGATCTGGTTGTTTGTGTGCTCTAGTTTGCCCTGTGCTCTCTCTGCCGATCTGGTTGTTTGTGTGCTCTAGTTTGCCCTGTGCTCTCTCTGCTGATCTGGTTGTTTGTGTGCTCTAGTTTGCCCTGTGCTCTCTCTGCCGATCTGGTTGTTTGTGTGCTCTTGTTTGCCCTGTGCTCTCTCTGCCGATCTGGTTGTTTGTGTGCTCTAGTTTGCCCTGTGCTCTCTCTGCCGATCGGGTTGTTTGTGTGCTCTAGTTTGCCCTGTGCTCTCTCTGCTGATCAGGTTGTTTGTGTGCTCCAGTTTGCCTGTGCTCTCTCTGCTGTTCTGGTTGTTTGTGTGCTCTAGTTTGCCCTGTGCTCTCTCTGCTCATCTGGTTGTTTGTGTGCTCGAGTTTGCCCTGTGCGCTCTCTGCTGATCTGGTGTTTGTGTGCTCTAGTTTGCCCTGTGCTTTCTCTGCTGATGTGGTTGTTTGTGTGGTCTAGTTTGCCCTGTGCTCTCTCTGCTGATCTGGTTGTTTGTCAGCTCTAGTTTGCCCTGTGCTCTCTCTGCTGATCTGGTTGTTTGTGTGCTCTAGTTTGCCCTGTGCTCTCTCTGCTGATCTGGTTGTTTGTGTGCTCTAGTTTGACTTGTGCTCTCTCTGCTGATCTGGTTGTTTGTCTGCTCTAGTTTGTCCTGTACTCTCTCTGCTGATCTGGTTGTTTGTGTGCTCTAGTTTGCCCTGTGCTCTCTCTGCTGATCTGGTTGTTTGTGTGCTCTAATTTGCCCTGTGCTCTCTCTGCTGATCTGGTTCTTTGTGTGGTCTAGTTTGCCCTGAGCTCTCTCTGCATGACCTGGTTGTTTGTGTGCTCTAGTTTGCCCTGTGCCCTCTCTGCTGATCTGGTTGTTTGTCTGCTCTAGTTTGCCCTGTGCTCTCTCTGCTGATCTGGTTGTTTGTCTGCTCTAGTTTGCCCTGTGCTCTCTCTGCTGATCTGGTTGATTGTGTGCTCTAATTTGCCGTGTGCACTCTCTGCTGCTCTGGTTGTTTGTCTGCTCTAGTTTGACATGTGCACTCACTGCTGATCTGGTTGTTTATGTGCTCTAGTTTGCCCTGTGCTCTCTCTGCTGATCTGGTTGTTTGTGTGCTCTAGTTTGCCCTGTGCTCTCTCTGCTGATCTGGTTGTTTGTGTGCTCTAGTTTGCCCTGTGCTCTCTCTGCTGATCTGGTTGTTTGTGTGCTCTAGTTTGCCCTGTGCTCTCTCTGCTGATCTGGTTGTTTGTGTGCTCTAGTTTGCCCTGTGCTTTCTCTGCTGATTTGGTTGTTTGTGTGCTCTAGTTTGCCCTGTGCTCTCTCTGCTGATCTGGTTGTTAGTGAGCTCTAGTTTTCCCTGTGCTCTCTCTGCTAATCTGGTTGTTTGTGTGCTCTAGTTTGCCCTGTGCTCTCTCTGCTGATCTGGTTGTTTGTGTGCTCTCGTTTGCCCTGTGCTCTCTCTGCTGATCTGGTTGTTTGTGTGCTCTAGTTTGCCCTGTGCTCTCTCTGCTGATCTGGTTGTTTGTGTACTCTAGTTTGCCCTGTGCTCTCTCTGCTGATCTGGTTGTTTGTGTGCTCTAGTTTGCCCTGTGCTCTCTCTGCTGATCTGGTTGTTTGTCTGCTCTAGTTTTCCCTGTGCTCTCTCTGCTGATCTGGTTGTTTGTGTGCTCTAGTTTGCCCTGTGCTCTCTCTGCTGATCTGGTTGTTTGTGTGCTCTAGTTTGCCCTGTGCTCTCTCTGCTGATCTGGTTGTTTGTCTGCTCTAGTTTGCCCTGTGCTCTCTCTGCTGATCTGGTTCTTTGTGTGCTCTAGTTTGCCCTGTGCTCTCTCTGCTGATCTGGTTGTTTGTCTGCTCTAGTTTGCCCTGTGCTCTCTCTGCTGATCTGGTTGTTTGTCTGCTCTAGTTTGCCCTCTGCTCTCTCTGCTGATCTGGTTGTTTGTGTGCTCTAGTTTGCGCTGTGCTCTCTCTGCTGATCTGGTTGTTTGTCTGCTCTAGTTTGCCCTGTGCTCTCTCGGCTTATCTGGTTGTTTGTCTGCTCTAGTTTGCCCTGTGCTCTCTCTGCTGATCTGGTTGTTTGTCTGCTCCAGATTTCCTTTGCTCTCTCTGCTGATCTGGTTGTTAATGTGCTGTAGTTTTCATTTGTTCTCTCTGCTGATCTAGCTGTTTATCTGCTCTAGTTTTCCCTGTGCTCTCTTTGCTGACGTGTTTGTTCATGTGCTCTAGTTTCCGGTGCTCTCTCTGCTTATCTGGTTGTTTTTCTGCTCTAGTTTGCCCTGTGCTCTCTCTGCTGATCTGGTTGTTTGACTGCTCTAGTTTGCCCTGTGCTCTCTCTGCTGATCAGGTTGTTTGTCTGCTGTCGTTCGCCCTGTGCTCTCTCTGCTGATCTGGTTGTTTGTGTGCTTTGGTTTGCACTGTGCTCTCTCTGCTGATCTGGTTGTTTGTGTGCTCTAGTTTGCCCGGTGCTCTCTCTGCTGATCTGGTTGTTTATGTGCTCTCGTTTGCCCTGTGCTCTCTCTGCTGATCTGGTTGTTTGTGTGGTCTAGTTTGCCCTGTGCTCTCTCTGCTGATCTGGTTGTTTGTGTGCTCTAGTTTGCCCTGTGCTCTCTCTGCTGATCTGGTTGTTTGTGTGCTCTCGTTTGCCCTGTGCTCTCTCTGCTGATCTGGTTGTTTGTGTGGTCTAGTTTGCCCTGTGCTCTCTCTGCTGATCTGGTTGTTTGTGTGCTCTAGTTTGCGCTGTGCACTCTCTGCTGATCTGGTTGTTTGTCTGCTCCAGTTTGCACTGTGCTCTCTCTGCTGATCTGCTTGTTTGTGTGCTCGAGTTTGCCCTGTGCTCTCTCTGCTGATCTGGTTGTTTGTGTGCTCTAATTTGCCCTGTGCTCTCTCTGCTGATCTGGTTGTTTGTGTGCTCTAGTTTGCCCTGTGCTCTCTCTGCTGATCTGGTTGTTTGTGTGCTCTTGTTTGCCCTGTGCTCTCTCTGCTGATCTGATTGTTTGTGTGCTCCACTTTGAACTGTGCTCTCTCTGCTGATCTAGTTGTTTGTGTGGTCTAGTTTGCCCTGTGCTCTCAATGCTGATCTGGTTGTTTGTGTGCTCTAGTTTGCCCTGTACTCTCTCTGCTGATCTGGTTGTTTGTGTGCTCTAGTTTGCCCTGTGCTCTCTCTGCTGATCTGGTTGTTCGTGTGCTCTAGTTTGCCCTGTGCTCTCTCTGCTGATCTGGTTGATTGTGTGGTCTCATTTGCCCTGTGTTCTCTCTGCTGATCTGGTTCTTTGTCTGCTCCAGATTGCCCTGTGCTCTCTCTGCTGATCTGGTTGTTTGTGTGCTCTAGTTTGCTCGGTGCTCTCTCTGCTGTTCTGGTTGTTTGTGTGCTCTAGTTTGCCCTGTGCTCTCTCTGATGATCTGGTTGTTTGTGTGCTCTCGTTTGCCCTGTGCTCTCTCTGCTGATCTGCTTGTTTGTGTGCTGTAGTTTGCCCTGTGCTCTCTATGCTGATCTGGTTGTTTGTGTGCTCTCGTTTGCCCTGTGCTCTCCCTGCTGCTCTGGTTGTTTGTCTGCTCTCGTTTGCCTGTGCTCTCTCTGCTGATCTGGTTGTTTGTGTGCTCTAGTTTGCCCGGTGCTCTCTCTGCTGATCTGGTTGTTTGTGTGCACTCGTTTGCCCTGTGCTCTCTCTGCTGATCTGGTAGTTTGTGTGCTCTAGTTTGCCCTGTGCTCTCTCTGCTGATCTGGTTGTTTGTCTGCTCTAATTTGCCCTGTGCTCTCTCTGCTGATCTGGTTGTTTGTCTGCTCCAGTTTGCCCTGTGCTTTCTCTGCTGATCTGGTTGTTTGTGTGGTCTAGTTTGCCCTGTGCTCTCTCTGCTGATCTGGTTGTTTGTGTGCTCTCGTTTGCCCTGTGCTCTCTCTGCTGATCTGGTTGTTTGTGTGCTCTAGTTTGCCCTGTGCTCTCTCTGCCGATCTGGTTGTTTGTGTGCTCTAGTTTGCCCTGTGCTCTCTCTGCTGATCTGGTTGTTTGTGTGCTCTAGTTTGCCCTGTGCTCTCTCTGCCGATCTGGTTGTTTGTGTGCTCTTGTTTGCCCTGTGCTCTCTCTGCCGATCTGGTTGTTTGTGTGCTCTAGTTTGCCCTGTGCTCTCTCTGCCGATCGGGTTGTTTGTGTGCTCTAGTTTGCCCTGTGCTCTCTCTGCTGATCAGGTTGTTTGTGTGCTCCAGTTTGCCTGTGCTCTCTCTGCTGTTCTGGTTGTTTGTGTGCTCTAGTTTGCCCTGTGCTCTCTCTGCTCATCTGGTTGTTTGTGTGCTCGAGTTTGCCCTGTGCGCTCTCTGCTGATCTGGTGTTTGTGTGCTCTAGTTTGCCCTGTGCTTTCTCTGCTGATGTGGTTGTTTGTGTGGTCTAGTTTGCCCTGTGCTCTCTCTGCTGATCTGGTTGTTTGTCAGCTCTAGTTTGCCCTGTGCTCTCTCTGCTGATCTGGTTGTTTGTGTGCTCTAGTTTGCCCTGTGCTCTCTCTGCTGATCTGGTTGTTTGTGTGCTCTAGTTTGACTTGTGCTCTCTCTGCTGATCTGGTTGTTTGTCTGCTCTAGTTTGTCCTGTACTCTCTCTGCTGATCTGGTTGTTTGTGTGCTCTAGTTTGCCCTGTGCTCTCTCTGCTGATCTGGTTGTTTGTGTGCTCTAATTTGCCCTGTGCTCTCTCTGCTGATCTGGTTCTTTGTGTGGTCTAGTTTGCCCTGAGCTCTCTCTGCATGACCTGGTTGTTTGTGTGCTCTAGTTTGCCCTGTGCCCTCTCTGCTGATCTGGTTGTTTGTCTGCTCTAGTTTGCCCTGTGCTCTCTCTGCTGATCTGGTTGTTTGTCTGCTCTAGTTTGCCCTGTGCTCTCTCTGCTGATCTGGTTGATTGTGTGCTCTAATTTGCCGTGTGCACTCTCTGCTGCTCTGGTTGTTTGTCTGCTCTAGTTTGACCTGTGCACTCACTGCTGATCTGGTTGTTTGTGTGCTCTAGTTTGCCCTGTGCTCTCTCTGCTGATCTGGTTGTTTGTGTGCTCTAGTTTGCCCTGTGCTCTCTCTGCTGATCTGGTTGTTTGTGTGCTCTAGTTTGCCCTGTGCTTTCTCTGCTGATTTGGTTGTTTGTGTGCTCTAGTTTGCCCTCTGCTCTCTCTGCTGATCTGGTTGTTAGTGAGCTCTAGTTTTCCCTGTGCTCTCTCTGCTAATCTGGTTGTTTGTGTGCTCTAGTTTGCCCTGTGCTCTCTCTGCTGATCTGGTTGTTTGTGTGCTCTCGTTTGCCCTGTGCTCTCTCTGCTGATCTGGTTGTTTGTGTGCTCTAGTTTGCCCTGTGCTCTCTCTGCTGATCTGGTTGTTTGTGTACTCTAGTTTGCCCTGTGCTCTCTCTGCTGATCTGGTTGTTTGTGTGCTCTAGTTTGCCCTGTGCTCTCTCTGCTGATCTGGTTGTTTGTCTGCTCTAGTTTTCCCTGTGCTCTCTCTGCTGATCTGGTTGTTTGTGTGCTCTAGTTTGCCCTGTGCTCTCTCTGCTGATCTGGTTGTTTGTGTGCTCTAGTTTGCCCTGTGCTCTCTCTGCTGATCTGGTTGTTTGTCTGCTCTAGTTTGCCCTGTGCTCTCTCTGCTGATCTGGTTCTTTGTGTGCTCTAGTTTGCCCTGTGCTCTCTCTGCTGATCTGGTTGTTTGTCTGCTCTAGTTTGCCCTGTGCTCTCTCTGATGATCTGGTTGTTTGTGTGCTCTCGTTTGCCCTGTGCTCTCTCTGCTGATCTGCTTGTTTGTGTGCTGTAGTTTGCCCTGTGCTCTCTATGCTGATCTGGTTGTTTGTGTGCTCTCGTTTGCCCTGTGCTCTCCCTGCTGCTCTGGTTGTTTGTCTGCTCTCGTTTGCCTGTGCTCTCTCTGCTGATCTGGTTGTTTGTGTGCTCTAGTTTGCCCGGTGCTCTCTCTGCTGATCTGGTTGTTTGTGTGCACTCGTTTGCCCTGTGCTCTCTCTGCTGATCTGGTAGTTTGTGTGCTCTAGTTTGCCCTGTGCTCTCTCTGCTGATCTGGTTGTTTGTCTGCTCTAATTTGCCCTGTGCTCTCTCTGCTGATCTGGTTGTTTGTCTGCTCCAGTTTGCCCTGTGCTTTCTCTGCTGATCTGGTTGTTTGTGTGGTCTAGTTTGCCCTGTGCTCTCTCTGCTGATCTGGTTGTTTGTGTGCTCTCGTTTGCCCTGTGCTCTCTCTGCTGATCTGGTTGTTTGTGTGCTCTAGTTTGCCCTGTGCTCTCTCTGCCGATCTGGTTGTTTGTGTGCTCTAGTTTGCCCTGTGCTCTCTCTGCTGATCTGGTTGTTTGTGTGCTCTAGTTTGCCCTGTGCTCTCTCTGCCGATCTGGTTGTTTGTGTGCTCTTGTTTGCCCTGTGCTCTCTCTGCCGATCTGGTTGTTTGTGTGCTCTAGTTTGCCCTGTGCTCTCTCTGCCGATCGGGTTGTTTGTGTGCTCTAGTTTGCCCTGTGCTCTCTCTGCTGATCAGGTTGTTTGTGTGCTCCAGTTTGCCTGTGCTCTCTCTGCTGTTCTGGTTGTTTGTGTGCTCTAGTTTGCCCTGTGCTCTCTCTGCTCATCTGGTTGTTTGTGTGCTCGAGTTTGCCCTGTGCGCTCTCTGCTGATCTGGTGTTTGTGTGCTCTAGTTTGCCCTGTGCTTTCTCTGCTGATGTGGTTGTTTGTGTGGTCTAGTTTGCCCTGTGCTCTCTCTGCTGATCTGGTTGTTTGTCAGCTCTAGTTTGCCCTGTGCTCTCTCTGCTGATCTGGTTGTTTGTGTGCTCTAGTTTGCCCTGTGCTCTCTCTGCTGATCTGGTTGTTTGTGTGCTCTAGTTTGACTTGTGCTCTCTCTGCTGATCTGGTTGTTTGTCTGCTCTAGTTTGTCCTGTACTCTCTCTGCTGATCTGGTTGTTTGTGTGCTCTAGTTTGCCCTGTGCTCTCTCTGCTGATCTGGTTGTTTGTGTGCTCTAATTTGCCCTGTGCTCTCTCTGCTGATCTGGTTCTTTGTGTGGTCTAGTTTGCCCTGAGCTCTCTCTGCATGACCTGGTTGTTTGT
Organism: Heptranchias perlo; assembly: GCF_035084215.1. Lineage (NCBI taxonomy): Eukaryota > Metazoa > Chordata > Chondrichthyes > Hexanchiformes > Hexanchidae > Heptranchias > Heptranchias perlo. The sequence goes on from NC_090350.1 coordinate 44,039,518, forward strand.
GTGCTCTAGTTTGCCCTGTGCCCTCTCTGCTGATCTGGTTGTTTGTCTGCTCTAGTTTGCCCTGTGCTCTCTCTGCTGATCTGGTTGTTTGTCTGCTCTAGTTTGCCCTGTGCTCTCTCTGCTGATCTGGTTGATTGTGTGCTCTAATTTGCCGTGTGCACTCTCTGCTGCTCTGGTTGTTTGTCTGCTCTAGTTTGACCTGTGCACTCACTGCTGATCTGGTTGTTTGTGTGCTCTAGTTTGCCCTGTGCTCTCTCTGCTGATCTGGTTGTTTGTGTGCTCTAGTTTGCCCTGTGCTCTCTCTGCTGATCTGGTTGTTTGTGTGCTCTAGTTTGCCCTGTGCTTTCTCTGCTGATTTGGTTGTTTGTGTGCTCTAGTTTGCCCTCTGCTCTCTCTGCTGATCTGGTTGTTAGTGAGCTCTAGTTTTCCCTGTGCTCTCTCTGCTAATCTGGTTGTTTGTGTGCTCTAGTTTGCCCTGTGCTCTCTCTGCTGATCTGGTTGTTTGTGTGCTCTCGTTTGCCCTGTGCTCTCTCTGCTGATCTGGTTGTTTGTGTGCTCTAGTTTGCCCTGTGCTCTCTCTGCTGATCTGGTTGTTTGTGTACTCTAGTTTGCCCTGTGCTCTCTCTGCTGATCTGGTTGTTTGTGTGCTCTAGTTTGCCCTGTGCTCTCTCTGCTGATCTGGTTGTTTGTCTGCTCTAGTTTTCCCTGTGCTCTCTCTGCTGATCTGGTTGTTTGTGTGCTCTAGTTTGCCCTGTGCTCTCTCTGCTGATCTGGTTGTTTGTGTGCTCTAGTTTGCCCTGTGCTCTCTCTGCTGATCTGGTTGTTTGTCTGCTCTAGTTTGCCCTGTGCTCTCTCTGCTGATCTGGTTCTTTGTGTGCTCTAGTTTGCCCTGTGCTCTCTCTGCTGATCTGGTTGTTTGTCTGCTCTAGTTTGCCCTGTGCTCTCTCTGCTGATCTGGTTGTTTGTCTGCTCTAGTTTGCCCTCTGCTCTCTCTGCTGATCTGGTTGTTTGTGTGCTCTAGTTTGCGCTGTGCTCTCTCTGCTGATCTGGTTGTTTGTCTGCTCTAGTTTGCCCTGTGCTCTCTCGGCTTATCTGGTTGTTTGTCTGCTCTAGTTTGCCCTGTGCTCTCTCTGCTGATCTGGTTGTTTGTCTGCTCCAGATTTCCTTTGCTCTCTCTGCTGATCTGGTTGTTAATGTGCTGTAGTTTTCATTTGTTCTCTCTGCTGATCTAGCTGTTTATCTGCTCTAGTTTTCCCTGTGCTCTCTTTGCTGACGTGTTTGTTCATGTGCTCTAGTTTCCGGTGCTCTCTCTGCTTATCTGGTTGTTTTTCTGCTCTAGTTTGCCCTGTGCTCTCTCTGCTGATCTGCTTGTTTGACTGCTCTAGTTTGCCCTGTGCTCTCTCTGCTGATCAGGTTGTTTGTCTGCTGTCGTTCGCCCTGTGCTCTCTCTGCTGATCTGGTTGTTTGTGTGCTTTGGTTTGCACTGTGCTCTCTCTGCTGATCTGGTTGTTTCGGTGCTCTAGTTTGCCCGGTGCTCTCTCTGCTGATCTGGTTGTTTATGTGCTCTCGTTTGCCCTGTGCTCTCTCTGCTGATCTGGTTGCTTGTCTGCTCTAGTTTGCCCTGTGCACTCTCTGCTGATCAGGTTGTTTGTCTGCTCTAGTTTGCCATCTGCTCTCTCTGCTGATCTGGTTGTTTGTGAGCTCTAGTTTGCCCTGTGCTCCCTCTGCTGATCTGGTTGTTTGTCTGCTCTTGTTTGCCCTGTGCTCTCTCAGCTAAACTGTTTGTTTGTGTGCTCTAGTTTGCCCTGTGCTCTCTCTGCTGATCTGGTTGCTTGTCTGCTCTAGTTTGTCCTGTGCTCTCTCTGCTGATCTGGTTGTTTGTGTGCTCAAGTTTGCCCTGTGCTTTCTCTGCTGATCTGGTTGTTTGTGTGGTCTAGTTTGCCCTGTGCTCTCTCTGCTGATCTGGTTGTTTGTGTGCTCTAGTTTGCGCTGTGCACTCTCTGCTGATCTGGTTGTTTGTCTGCTCCAGTTTGCACTGTGCTCTCTCTGCTGATCTGCTTGTTTGTGTGCTCGAGTTTGCCCTGTGCTCGCTCTGCTGATCTGGTTGTTTGTGTGCTCTAATTTGCCCTGTGCTCTCTCTGCTGATCTGGTTGTTTGTGTGCTCTAGTTTGCCCTGTGCTCTCTCTGCTGATCTGGTTGTTTGTGTGCTCTTGTTTGCCCTGTGCTCTCTCTGCTGATCTGATTGTTTGTGTGCTCCACTTTGAACTGTGCTCTCTCTGCTGATCTAGTTGTTTGTGTGGTCTAGTTTGCCCTGTGCTCTCAATGCTGATCTGGTTGTTTGTGTGCTCTAGTTTGCCCTGTACTCTCTCTGCTGATCTGGTTGTTTGTGTGCTCTAGTTTGCCCTGTGCTCTCTCTGCTGATCTGGTTGTTCGTGTGCTCTAGTTTGCCCTGTGCTCTCTCTGCTGATCTGGTTGATTGTGTGGTCTCATTTGCCCTGTGTTCTCTCTGCTGATCTGGTTCTTTCTCTGCTCCAGATTGCCCTGTGCTCTCTCTGCTGATCTGGTTGTTTGTGTGCTCTAGTTTGCTCGGTGCTCTCTCTGCTGTTCTGGTTGTTTGTGTGCTCTAGTTTGCCCTGTGCTCTCTCTGCTGATCTGGTTGTTTGTGTGCTCTCGTTTGCCCTGTGCTCTCTCTGCTGATCTGCTTGTTTGTGTGCTGTAGTTTGCCCTGTGCTCTCTATGCTGATCTGGTTGTTTGTGTGCTCTCGTTTGCCCTGTGCTCTCCCTGCTGCTCTGGTTGTTTGTCTGCTCTCGTTTGCCTGTGCTCTCTCTGCTGATCTGGTTGTTTGTGTGCTCTAGTTTGCCCGGTGCTCTCTCTACTGATCTGGTTGTTTGTGTGCACTCGTTTGCCCTGTGCTCTCTCTGCTGATCTGGTAGTTTGTGTGCTCTAGTTTGCCCTGTGCTCTCTCTGCTGATCTGGTTGTTTGTCTGCTCTAATTTGCCCTGTGCTCTCTCTGCTGATCTGGTTGTTTGTCTGCTCCAGTTTGCCCTGTGCTTTCTCTGCTGATCTGGTTGTTTGTGTGGTCTAGTTTGCCCTGTGCTCTCTCTGCTGATCTGGTTGTTTGTGTGCTCTCGTTTGCCCTGTGCTCTCTCTGCTGATCTGGTTGTTTGTGTGCTCTAGTTTGCCCTGTGCTCTCTCTGCCGATCTGGTTGTTTGTGTGCTCTAGTTTGCCCTGTGCTCTCTCTGCTGATCTGGTTGTTTGTGTGCTCTAGTTTGCCCTGTGCTCTCTCTGCCGATCTGGTTGTTTGTGTGCTCTTGTTTGCCCTGTGCTCTCTCTGCCGATCTGGTTGTTTGTGTGCTCTAGTTTGCCCTGTGCTCTCTCTGCCGATCGGGTTGTTTGTGTGCTCTAGTTTGCCCTGTGCTCTCTCTGCTGATCAGGTTGTTTGTGTGCTCCAGTTTGCCTGTGCTCTCTCTGCTGTTCTGGTTGTTTGTGTGCTCTAGTTTGCCCTGTGCTCTCTCTGCTGATCTGGTTGTTTGTGTGCTCGAGTTTGCCCTGTGCGCTCTCTGCTGATCTGGTGTTTGTGTGCTCTAGTTTGCCCTGTGCTTTCTCTGCTGATGTGGTTGTTTGTGTGGTCTAGTTTGCCCTGTGCTCTCTCTGCTGATCTGGTTGTTTGTCAGCTCTAGTTTGCCCTGTGCTCTCTCTGCTGATCTGGTTGTTTGTGTGCTCTAGTTTGCCCTGTGCTCTCTCTGCTGATCTGGTTGTTTGTGTGCTCTAGTTTGACTTGTGCTCTCTCTGCTGATCTGGTTGTTTGTCTGCTCTAGTTTGTCCTGTACTCTCTCTGCTGATCTGGTTGTTTGTGTGCTCTAGTTTGCCCTGTGCTCTCTCTGCTGATCTGGTTGTTTGTGTGCTCTAATTTGCCCTGTGCTCTCTCTGCTGATCTGGTTCTTTGTGTGGTCTAGTTTGCCCTGAGCTCTCTCTGCATGACCTGGTTGTTTGTGTGCTCTAGTTTGCCCTGTGCCCTCTCTGCTGATCTGGTTGTTTGTCTGCTCTAGTTTGCCCTGTGCTCTCTCTGCTGATCTGGTTGTTTGTCTGCTCTAGTTTGCCCTGTGCTCTCTCTGCTGATCTGGTTGATTGTGTGCTCTAATTTGCCGTGTGCACTCTCTGCTGCTCTGGTTGTTTGTCTGCTCTAGTTTGACCTGTGCACTCACTGCTGATCTGGTTGTTTATGTGCTCTAGTTTGCCCTGTGCTCTCTCTGCTGATCTGGTTGTTTGTGTGCTCTAGTTTGCCCTGTGCTCTCTCTGCTGATCTGGTTGTTTGTGTGCTCCAGTTTGCCCTGTGCTCTCTCTGCTGATCTGGTTGTTTGTGTGCTCTAGTTTGCCCTGTGCTCTCTCTGCTGATCTGGTTGTTTGTGTGCTCTAGTTTGCCCTGTGCTTTCTCTGCTGATTTGGTTGTTTGTGTGCTCTAGTTTGCCCTCTGCTCTCTCTGCTGATCTGGTTGTTAGTGAGCTCTAGTTTTCCCTGTGCTCTCTCTGCTAATCTGGTTGTTTGTGTGCTCTAGTTTGCCCTGTGCTCTCTCTGCTGATCTGGTTGTTTGTGTGCTCTCGTTTGCCCTGTGCTCCCTCTGCTGATCTGGTTGTTTGTGTGCTCTAGTTTGCCCTGTGCTCTCTCTGCTGATCTGGTTGTTTGTGTACTCTAGTTTGCCCTGTGCTCTCTCTGCTGATCTGGTTGTTTGTGTGCTCTAGTTTGCCCTGTGCTCTCTCTGCTGATCTGGTTGTTTGTCTGCTCTAGTTTTCCCTGTGCTCTCTCTGCTGATCTGGTTGTTTGTGTGCTCTAGTTTGCCCTGTGCTCTCTCTGCTGATCTGGTTGTTTGTGTGCTCTAGTTTGCCCTGTGCTCTCTCTGCTGATCTGGTTGTTTGTCTGCTCTAGTTTGCCCTGTGCTCTCTCTGCTGATCTGGTTCTTTGTGTGCTCTAGTTTGCCCTGTGCTCTCTCTGCTGATCTGGTTGTTTGTCTGCTCTAGTTTGCCCTGTGCTCTCTCTGCTGATCTGGTTGTTTGTCTGCTCTAGTTTGCCCTCTGCTCTCTCTGCTGATCTGGTTGTTTGTGTGCTCTAGTTTGCGCTGTGCTCTCTCTGCTGATCTGGTTGTTTGTCTGCTCTAGTTTGCCCTGTGCTCTCTCGGCTTATCTGGTTGTTTGTCTGCTCTAGTTTGCCCTGTGCTCTCTCTGCTGATCTGGTTGTTTGTCTGCTCCAGATTTCCTTTGCTCTCTCTGCTGATCTGGTTGTTAATGTGCTGTAGTTTTCATTTGTTCTCTCTGCTGATCTAGCTGTTTATCTGCTCTAGTTTTCCCTGTGCTCTCTTTGCTGACGTGTTTGTTCATGTGCTCTAGTTTCCGGTGCTCTCTCTGCTTATCTGGTTGTTTTTCTGCTCTAGTTTGCCCTGTGCTCTCTCTGCTGATCTGGTTGTTTGACTGCTCTAGTTTGCCCTGTGCTCTCTCTGCTGATCAGGTTGTTTGTCTGCTGTCGTTCGCCCTGTGCTCTCTCTGCTGATCTGGTTGTTTGTGTGCTTTGGTTTGCACTGTGCTCTCTCTGCTGATCTGGTTGTTTCGGTGCTCTAGTTTGCCCGGTGCTCTCTCTGCTGATCTGGTTGTTTATGTGCTCTCGTTTGCCCTGTGCTCTCTCTGCTGATCTGGTTGCTTGTCTGCTCTAGTTTGCCCTGTGCACTCTCTGCTGATCAGGTTGTTTGTCTGCTCTAGTTTGCCATCTGCTCTCTCTGCTGATCTGGTTGTTTGTGAGCTCTAGTTTGCCCTGTGCTCCCTCTGCTGATCTGGTTGTTTGTCTGCTCTTGTTTGCCCTGTGCTCTCTCAGCTAAACTGTTTGTTTGTGTGCTCTAGTTTGCCCTGTGCTCTCTCTGCTGATCTGGTTGCTTGTCTGCTCTAGTTTGACCTGTGCTCTCTCTGCTGATCTGGTTGTTTGTGTGCTCAAGTTTGCCCTGTGCTTTCTCTGCTGATCTGGTTGTTTGTGTGCTCTAGTTTGCCCTGTGCTCTCTCTGCTGATCTGGTTGTTTGTGTGCTCTAACTTGCCCTGTGCTCTCTCTGCTGATCTGGTTGTTTGTGTGCTCTAGTTTGCCATGTGCTCTCTCTGCATGATCTGGTTGTTGGTGTGCTCTCGTTTGCCCTGTGCTATCTCTGCTGATCTGGTTGTTTGTGTGCTCTAGTTTGCCCTGTGCCCTCTCTGCTGATCTGGTTGTTTGTCTGCTCTAGTTTGCCCTGTGCTCTCTCTGCTGATCTGGTTGTTTGTGTGCCCTAGTTTGCCCTGTGCTCTCTCTGCTGATCTGGTTGTTTGTGTGCTCTAGTTTGCGCTGTGCACTCTCTGCTGATCTGGTTGTTTGTCTGCTCCAGTTTGCACTGTGCTCTCTCTGCTGATCTGCTTGTTTGTGTGCTCTAATTTGCCCTGTGCTCTCTCTGCTGATCTGGTTGTTTGTGTGCTCTAGTTTGCCCTGTGATCTCTCTGCTGATCTGGTTGTTTGTGTGCTCTAGTTTGCCCTGTGCTCTCTCTGCTGATCTGATTGTTTGTGTGCTCCACTTTGCACTGTGCTCTCTCTGCTGATCTAGTTGTTTGTGTGGTCTAGTTTGCCCTGTGCTCTCAATGCTGATCTGGTTGTTTGTGTGCTCTAGTTTGCCCTGTACTCTCTCTGCTGATCTGGTTGTTTGTGTGCTCTAGTTTGCCCTGTGCTCTCTCTGCTGATCTGGTTGTTTGTGTGCTCTAGTTTGCCCTGTGCTCTCTCTGCTGATCTGGTTGATTGTGTGCTCTCATTTGCCCTGTGTTCTCTCTGCTGATCTGGTTCTTTTTCTGCTCCAGTTTGCCCTGTGCTCTCTCTGCTGATCTGGTTGTTTGTGTGCTCTAGTTTGCCCTGTGCTCTCTCTGCTGATCTGGTTGTTTGTGTGCTCTAGTTTGCCCTGTGCTCTCTCTGCTGATCTGGTTGTTTGTGTGCTCTCGTTTGCCCTGTGCTCTCTCTGCTGATCTGGTTGTTTGTGTGCTCCAGTTTGCCCTGTGCTCTCTCTGCTGATCTGGTTGTTTGTGTGCTCTCGTTTGCCCTGTGCTCTCTCTGCTGCTCTGGTTGTTTGTCTGCTCTCGTTTGCCTGTGCTCTCTCTGCTGATCTGGTTGTTTGTGTGGTCTAGTTTGCCCGGTGCTCTCTCTGCTGATCTGGTTGTTTGTGTGCTCTCGTTTGCCCTGTGCTCTCTCTGCCGATCTGGTTGTTTGTGTGCTCTAGTTTGCCCTGTGCTCTCTCTGCTGATCTGGTTGTTTGTGTGCTCTAGTTTGCCCTGTGCTCTCTCTGCCGATCTGGTTGTTTGTGTGCTCTTGTTTGCCCTGTGCTCTCTCTGCCGATCTGGTTGTTTGTGTGCTCTAGTTTGCCCTGTGCTGTCTCTGCCGATCGGGTTGTTGATGTGCTCTAGTTTGCCCTCTGCTCTCTCTGCTGATCAGGTTGTTTGTGAGCTCCAGTTTGCCTGTGCTCTCTCTGCTGATCTGTTTGTTTGAGTGCTCTAGTTTGCCCTGTGCTCTCTCTGCTCATCTGGTTGTTTGTGTGCTCGAGTTTGCCCTGTGCTCTCTCTGCTGATCTGGTGTTTGTGTGCTCTAGTTTGCCCTGTGCTTTCTCTGCTGATGTGGTTGTTTGTGTGGTCTAGTTTGCCCTGTGCTCTCTCTGCATGATCTGATTGTTTGTGTGCTCTAGTTTGCCCTGTGCTCTCTCTGCTGATCTGGTTGTTTGTCTGCTCTAGTTTGCCCTGTGCTCTCTCTACTGATCTGATTGTTTGTCTGCTCTAGTTTGCCCTGTGCTCTCTCTGCTGATCTGGTTGTTTGTGTGCTCTAGTTTGACCTGTGCTCTCTCTGCTGATCTGGTTGTTTGTCTGCTCTAGTTTGCCCTGTGCTCTCTCTGCTGATCTGGTTGTTTGTGTGCTCTAGTTTGCCCTGTACTCTCTCTGCTGGTCTGTTTGTTTGTGTGCTCTAGTTTTCGCTGTGTTCTCTCTGCTGATCTGGTTGTTTGTCTGCTCTAGTTTGCCCTGTACTCTCTTTGCTGATCTGGTTGTTTGTTTGCTCTAGTTTGCCCTGTGCACTCTCTGCTGATCTGGTTGTTTGTGTGCTCTAATTTGACCTGTTCTCTCTCTGCTGATCTGGTTCTTTGTGTGGTCTAGTTTGCCCTGAGCTCTCTCTGCATGATCTGGTTGTTTGTGTGCTCTAGTTTGCCCTGTGCCCTCTCTGCTGATCTGGTTGTTTGTGTGCTCTAGTTTGCCCTGTGCTCTCTCTGCTGATCTGGTTGTTTGTCTGCTCTAGTTTGCCCTGTGCTCTCTCTGCTGATCTGGTTGTTTGTGTGCTCTAATTTGCCGTGTGCACTCTCTGCTGCTCTGGTTGTTTGTGTACTCTAGTTTGCCCTTTGCTCTCTCTGCTGATCTGGTTGTTTGTGTGCTCTCGTTTGCCCTGTACTCTCTCTGCTGATCTGGTTGTTTGTGTGCTCTAGTTTGCCCGGTGCTCTCCCTGCTGATCTGGTTGTTTGTATGCTCTAGTTTGCCCTGTGCTCTCTCTGCTGATCTGGTTGTTTGTGTGCTCTAGTTTGCCCTGTGCTCTCTCTGCTGATCTGGTTGTTTGTGTGCTCTAGTTTGCCCTGTGCCCTCTCTGCTGATCTGGTTGTTTGTGTGCTCTAGTTTGCCCTGTGCTCTCTCTGCTGAACTCGTTGTTTGTGTGCTCTAGTTTGCCCTGTGCTCTCTCTGCCCATCTGGTTGTTTGTGTGCTCTAGATTGACCTGTGCTCTCTCTCCCGATCTGGTTGTTTGTGTGCTCTAGTTTGCCCTGTGTTCTCTCTGCTGATCTGGTTGTTTGTCTGCTCTAGTTTGCCCTGTGCTCTCTCTGCCCATCTGGTTGTTTGTGTGCTCTAGTTTGACCTGTGCTCTCTCTGCCGATCTGGTTGTTTGTGTGCTCTAGTTTGCCCTGTGCTCTCTCTGCTGATCTGGTTGTTTGTCTGCTCTAGTTTGCCCTGTGCTCTCTCTGGTGATCTGGTTGTTTGTCTGCTCTAGTTTGCCCTGTGCTCTCTCTGCTGATCTGGTTGTTTGTCTGCTCTAGTTTGCCCTCTGCTCTCTCTGCTGATCTGGTTGTTTGTGTGCTCTAGTTTGCGCTGTGCTCTCTCTGCTGATCTGGTTGTTTGTGTGCTCTAGTTTGCCCTGTGCTCTCTCTGCTGATCTAGTTGTTAGTGTGCTCTAGTTTGCGCTGTGCTCTCTCTGCTGATCTGGTTGTTTTGTGTGCTCTCGTTTGCCCTGTGCTCTCTCTGCTGATCTGGTTGTTTGTGTGCTCTAGTTTGCCCTGTGCTCCCTCTGCTGATCTGGTTGTTTGTGTGCTCTAGTTTGCCCTGTGCTCTCTCTGCTGATCTGGTTGTTTGTGTGCTCTCGTTTGCGCTCTGCTCTCTCTGCTGATCTGGTTTTTTGTGTGCTCTAGTTTGCGCTGTGCTCTCTCTGCTGATCTGGTTGTTTGTGTGCTCTCGTTTGCCCTCTGCTCTCTCTGCTGATCTGGTTGTTTGTGTGCTCGAGTTTGCGCTGTGCTCTCTCTGACGATCTGGTTGCTTGTGTGCTCTAGTTTGCCCTGTACTCTCTCTGCTGATCTGGTTGTTTGTGTGGTCTAGTTTGCCCTGTGCTCCCTCTGCTGATCTGGTTGTTTGTGTGCTCTAGTTTGCCCTGTGCTCTCTCTGCTGATCTGGTTGGTTGTGTGCTCTAGTTTGCCCTGTGCTCTCTCTGCTGATCTGGTTCTTTGTGTGCTCTAGTTTGCCCTGTGCTCTCTCTGCTGATCTGGTTGTTTGTGTGCTCTAGTTTGCCCTGTGCTCTCTCTGCTGATCTGGTTGTTAGTGTGCTCTAGTTTGCCCTGTGCTCTCTCTGCTGATCTGGTTGTTTGTCTGCTCGAGTTTGCCATGTGCTCTCTCTGCTGATCTGGTTGTTTGTCTGCTCTAGTTTGCCCTGTGCTCTCTCTCATGATCTGGTTGTTTGTCTGCTCTAGTTTGCCCTGTGCACTCTCTGCTGATCTAGTTGTTTGTGTGGTCTAGTTTGCCCTGTGCTCTCTCTGCTGATCTGGTTGTTTGTCTGCTCTAGTTTGCCCTGTGCTCTCTCTGCTGATCTGGTTGTTTGTCTGCTCTAGTTTGCCCTGTGCTCTCTCTGCTGATCTGGTTGTTTGTCTGCTCTAGTTTGCCCTGTGCTCTCTCTGCTGATCTAGTTGTTTGTGTGGTCTCGTTTGCCCTGTGCTCTCTCTGCTGATCTGGTTGTTTGTCTGCTCCAGTTTGCCCTGTGCTCTCTCTGCTTATCTGGTTGTTTGTCTGCTCTAGTTTGCTCTGTGCTCTCTCTGCTGATCTGGTTGTTTGTCTGCTCTAGTTTGCCCTGTGCTCTCTCTGCTGATCTGGTTGTTTGTGTGCTCTAGTTTGCCCTGTGCTCTCTCTGCTGATCTGGTTGTTTGTCTGCTCTAGTTTGCCCTGTGCTCTCTCTGCTGATCTGGTTGTTTGTGTGCTCTAGTTTGCCCTGTGCTCTCTCTGCTGATCTGGTTGTTTGTCTGCTCTAGTTTGCCCTCTGCTCTCTCTGCTGCTCTGGTTGTTTGTGTGCTCTAGTTTGCCCTGTGCTCTTTCTGCTGATCTGGTTGTTTGTATGGTCTAGTTTGCCCTGTGCTCTCTCTGCTGATCTGGTTGTTTGTGTGATCTAGTTTGCCCTGTGCTCTATCTGCTGATCTGGTTGTTTGTGTGCTCTAGTTTGCCCTGTGCTCTCTCTGCTGATCTGGTTGTTTGTGTGCTCTAGTTTGCGCTGTGCTTTCTCTGCTGATCTGGTTGTTTGTGTGCTCTAGTTTGCCCTCTGCTCTCTCTGCTGATCTGGTTGTTTGTGTGCTCGAGTTTGCGCTGTGCTCTCTCTGCCGATCTGGTTGTTTGTGTGCTCTAGTTTGCCCTGTACTCTCTCTGCTGATCTGGTTGTTTGTGTGGTCTAGTTTGCCCTGTGCTGCCTCTGCTGATCTGGTTGTTTGTGTGCTCTAGTTGGCCCTGTGCTCCCTCTGCTGATCTGGTTGTTTGTGTGCTCTAGTTTGCCCTGTGCTCTCTCTGCTGATCTGGTTGTTTGTGTGCTCTAGTTTGCCCTGTGCTTCCTCTGCTGATCTGGTTGTTTGTGTGCTCTAGTTTGCCCTGTGCTCTCTCTGCTGATCTGGTTGTTTGTGTGCTCTAGTTTTCCCTGTGCTCTCTCTGCTGATCTGGTTGTTTGTGTGCTCTAGTTTGCCCTGTGCTCTCTCTGCTGATCTGGTTGTTTGTCTGCTCTAGTTTGCCCTGTGCTCTCTCTGCTGATCTGGTTGTTTGTCTGCTCTAGTTTGCCCTGTGCTCCGTCTGCTGATCTGGTTGTTTGTGTGCTCTAGTTTCCCTGTGCTCTCTCTGCTGATCTGGTTGTTTGTCTGCTCTAGTTTGCCCTGTGCTCTCTCTGCTGATCTGGTTGTTTGTCTGCTCTAGTTTGCCCTGTGCTCTCTCTGCTGATCTGGTTGTTTGTCTGCTCTAGTTTGCCCTGTGCTCTCTCTGCTGATCTGGTTGTTTGTGTGCTCCAGTTTGCCCTGTGCTCTCTCTGCTGATCTGGTTGTTTGTGTGCTCTAGTTTGCCCTGTGCGCTCTCTGCTGATCTGGTTGTTTGTGTGCTCTAGTTTGCCCTGTGCTCTCTCTGCTGATCTGGTTGTTTGTGTGCTCTAGTTTGCCTTGTGCTCTCTATGCTGATCTGGTTGTTTGTGTGCTCTAGTTTGCCCTGTGCTCTCTCTGCTGATCTGGTTGTTTGTGTGCTCTAGTTTGCCCTGTGCTCTCTCTGCTGATCTGGTTGTTTGTGTGGTCTAGTTTGCCCTGTGCTCTCTCTGCTGATCTGGTTGTTTGTGTGCTCTAGTTTGCCCTGTGCTCTCTCTGCTGATCTGGTTGGTTGTGTGCTCTAGTTTGCACTGTGCTTTCTCTGCTGATCTGGTTGTTTGCGTGGTCTAGTTTGCCCTGTGCTCTCTCTGCTGATCTGGTTGTTTGTGTGCTCTAGTTTGCCCTGTGCTCTCTCTACTGATCTGGTTGTTTGTGTGCTCTAGTTTGCCCTGTGCTCTCTCTGCTGATCTGGTTGTTTGTGTGCTCTAGTTTGCCCTGTGCTTTCTCTGATGATCTGGTTGTTTGTGTGCTCTAGTTTGCCCTGTGCTGTCTCTGCTGATCTGGTTGTTTGTGTGCTTTAGTTTGCCATGTGCTCTCTCTGCTGATCTGGTTATTTGTGTGCTCTAGTTTGCCCTGTGCTCTCTCTGCTGATCTGGTTGTTTGTGTGCTCTAGTTTGCCCTGTGCTCTCTCTGCTGATCTGGTTGTTTGTGTGCTCTAGTTTGCCCTGTGCTCTCTCTGCTGATCTGGTTGTTTGTCTGCTCTAGTTTGCCCTGTGCTCTCTCTGCTGATCTGGTAGTTTGTGTGTTCCAGTTTGCCCTGTGCTCTCTCTGCTGATCTGGTTGTTTGTCTGCTCTAGTTTGCCCTGTGCTCTCTCTGCTGATCTGGTTGTTTGTGTGCTCCAGTTTGCCCTGTGCTCTCTCTGCTGATCTGGTTGTTTGTCTGCTCTAGTTTGCCCTGTGCTCTGTCTGCTGATCTGGTTGTTTGTGTGCTCTAGTTTGCGCTGTGCTCTCTCTGCTGATCTGGTTGTTTGTGTGCACTAGTTTGCCCTGTGCTCTCTCTGCTGATCTGGTTGTTTGTGTGCTCTAGTTTGCCCTGTGCTCTCTCTGCTGATCTGGTTGTTTGTGTGCTCTAGTTTGCGCTGTGGTCTCTCTGCTGATCTGGTTGTTTGTGTGCTCTAGTTTGCCCTGTGCTCTCTATGCTGATCTGGTTGTTTGTGTGCTCTAGTTTGCCCTGTGCTCTCTCTGCTGATCTGGTTGTTTGTGTGCTCTAGTTTGCCCTGTGCTCTCTCTGCTGATCTGGTTGTTTGTCTGCTCTAGTTTGCGCTGTGCTCTCTCTGCTGATCTGGTTGTTTGTGTGCACTAGTTTGCCCTGTGCTCTCTCTGCTGATCTGGTTGTTTGTGTGCTCTAGTTTGCCCTGTGCTCTCTCTGCTGATCTGGTTGTTTGTGTGCTGTAGTTTGCACTGTGCTCTCTCTGCTGATCTGGTTGTTTGTGTGCTCTCGTTTGCCCTGTCCTCTCTCTGCTGATCTGGTTGTTTGTGTGGTCTAGTTTGCCCTGTGCTCTCTCTGCTGATCTGGTTGTTTGTGTGTTCCAGTTTGCCCTGTGCTCTCTCTGCTGATCTGGTTGTTTGTGTGCTCTAGTTTGCCCTGTGCTCTCTCTGCTGATCTGGTTGTTTGTGTGCTCCAGTTTGCCCTGTGCTCTCTCTGCTGATCTGGTTGTTTGTCTGCTCTAGTTTGCCCTGTGCTCTGTCTGCTGATCTGGTTGTTTGTGTGCTCTAGTTTGCGCTGTGCTCTCTCTGCTGATCTGGTTGTTTGTGTGCACTAGTTTGCCCTGTGCTCTCTCTGCTGATCTGGTTGTTTGTCTGCTCTAGTTTGCCCTGTGCTCTCTCTGCTGATCTGGTTGTTTGTGTGCTCTAGTTTGCGCTGTGCTCTCTCTGCTGATCTGGTCGTTTGTGTGCTCTAGTTTGCCCTGTGCTCTCTATGCTGATCTGGTTGTTTGTGTGCTCTAGTTTGCCCTGTGCTCTCTCTGCTGATCTGGTTGTTTGTGTGCTCTAGTTTGCCCTGTGCTCTCTCTGCTGATCTGGTTGTTTGTCTGCTCTAGTTTGCGCTGTGCTCTCTCTGCTGATCTGGTTGTTTGTGTGCACTAGTTTGCCCTGTGCTCTCTCTGCTGATCTGGTTGTTTGTGTGCTCTAGTTTGCCCTGTGCTCTCTCTGCTGATCTGGTTGTTTGTGTGCTGTAGTTTGCACTGTGCTCTCTCTGCTGATCTGGTTGTTTGTGTGCTCTAGTTTGCCCTGTCCTCTCTCTGCTGATCTGGTTGTTTGTGTGGTCTAGTTTGCCCTGTGCTCTCTCTGCTGATCTGGTTGTTTGTGTGCTCTAGTTTGCGCTGTGCTCTCTCTGCTGATCTGGTTGTTTGTGTGCTCTAGTTTGCCCTGTGCTCTCTATGCTGATCTGGTTGTTTGTGTGCTCTAGTTTGCCCTGTGCTCTCTCTGCTGATCTGGTTGTTTGTGTGCTCTAGTTTGCCCTGTGCTCTCTCTGCTGATCTGGTTGTTTGTCTGCTCTAGTTTGCGCTGTGCTCTCTCTGCTGATCTGGTTGTTTGTGTGCACTAGTTTGCCCTGTGCTCTCTCTGCTGATCTGGTTGTTTGTGTGCTCTAGTTTGCCCTGTGCTCTCTCTGCTGATCTGGTTGTTTGTGTGCTGTAGTTTGCACTGTGCTCTCTCTGCTGATCTGGTTGTTTGTGTGCTCTAGTTTGCCCTGTCCTCTCTCTGCTGATCTGGTTGTTTGTGTGCTCTTGTTTGCCCTGTGCTCTCTTTGCTGATCTCGTTGTTTGTGTGCTCTAGTTTGCCCTGTGCTCTCTATGCTGATCTGGATGTTTGTGTGCTCTAGTTTGCCCTGTGCTCTCTCTGCTGATCTGGTTGTTTGTGTGCTCTAGTTTGCCCTGTGCTCTCTCTGCTGATCTGGTTGTTTGTGTGCTCTAGTTTGCCCTGTGCTCTCTCTGCTGATCTGGTTGTTTGTCTGCTCTAGTTTGCCCTGTGCTTTCTCTGCTGATGTGGTTGTTTGTGTGGTCTAGTTTGCCCTGTGCTCTCTCTGCTGATCTGGTTGTTTGTGTGCTCTAGTTTGCCTTGTGCTCTCTCTGCTGATCTGGTTGTTTGTGTGCTCTAGTTTGCCCTGTGCTCTCTCTGCTGATCTGGTTGTTTGTCTTCTCTAGTTTGCCCTGTGCTCTCTCTGCTGATCTGGTTGTTTGTCTGCTCTAGTTTGCCCTGTGCTTTCTCTGCTGATCTGGTTGTTTGTGTGCTCTTGTTTGCCCTGTACTCTCTCTGATGATCTGGTTGTTTGTGTGCTCTAGTTTGCCCTGTGCTCTCTCTGCTCATCTGGTTGTTTGTGTGCTCTTGTTTGCCCTGTACTCTCTCTGATGATCTGGTTGTTTGTGTGCTCTAGTTTGCCCTGTACTCTCTCTGCTGATCTGGTTGTTTGTGTGCTCTAGTTTGCCCTGTGCTCTCTCTGCTGATCTGGTTGTTTGTGTGCTCTAGTTTGCCCTGTGCTCTCTCTGCTGATCTGGTTATTTGTGTGGTCTAGTTTGCCCTGTGCTCTCTCTGCTGATCTGGTTGTTTGTGTGCTCTAGTTTGCCCTGTGCTCTCTCTGCTGATCTGGTTGTTTGTGTGCTCTAGTTTGCCCTGTGCTCTCTCTGCTGATCTGGTTGTTTGTGTGCTCTAGTTTGCCCTGTGCTCTCTCTGCTGATCTGGTTGTTTGTGTGCTCTAGTTTGCCCTGTACTCTCTCTGCTGATCTGGTTGTTTGTGTGCTCTAGTTTGCCCTGTGCTCTCTCTTCTGATCTGGTTGTTTGTGTGCTCTAGTTTGCCCTGTGCTCTCTCTGCTGATCTGGTTATTTGTGTGGTCTAGTTTGCCCTGTGCTCTCTCTGCTGATCTGGTTGTTTGTGTGCTCTAGTTTGCCCTGTGCTCTCTCTGCTGATCTGGTTGTTTGTGTGCTCTAGTTTGCCCTGTGCTCTCTCTGCTGATCTGGTTGTTTGTGTGCTCTAGTTTGCCCTGTGCTCTCTCTGCTGATCTGGTTGTTTGTGTGCTCTAGTTTGCCCTGTGCTCTCTCTGCTGATCTGGTTGTTTGTGTGCTCTAGTTTGCCCTGTGCTCTCTCTGCTGATCTGGTTGTTTGTGTGCTCTAGTTTGCCCTGTGCTCTCTCTGCTGATCTGGTTGTTTGTGTGCTCTAGTTTGCCCTGTGCTCTCTCTGCTGATCTGGTTGTTTGTGTGCTCTAGTTTGCCCTGTGCTCTCTCTGCTGATCTGGTTGTTTGTGTGCTCTAGTTTGCCCTGTGCTCTCTCTGCTGATCTGCTTGTTTGTGTGCTCTAGTTTGCGCTGTGCTCTCTCTGCTGATCTGGTTGTTTGTGTGCTCTAGTTTGCCCTGTGCTCTCTCTGCTGATCTGGTTGTTTGTGTGCTCTCGTTTGCCCTGTGCTCTCTCTGCTGATCTGGTTGTTTGTGTGCTCTAGTTTGCCCTGTGCTCTCTCTGCTGATCTGGTTGTTTGGGGCCTTTGGGCGGGAGTTTCCAGGAAGAGCGAGAGGCAGAGCGCTGCGCAATGACACAGGAATGTGCCAAAAAGGCAGCTTGAGAAAATAGTGCGGCGGTGTCTGCGCGGCGGAGGCCGGCGAACAGCGGCTGTGAGCAGCGGGCATGGCCGGAGATAAGAAGCTGGTGCCCGTGGGGCTTGTACTGTGTGCCGGGTGTGTGTGTGTGTGAGCCGGGTGAGAGGCAGGGCAGGGCGGAAGGAGCGGCGGCCGCCGGGCAGTGCTGCAGCTCTGAGCACACAGGACTTTGAAGCGTGAAAACCCGGACTGGATTCCCGGAACCTGCAGGAAACAAGCTGCAAGATCACAATGTCTGCCCCAGAAATTGCTGCAAGACCCTCCCTCAGGGCTGCTCTCTCCCTGTGCTCTCATCAGCAATGGGGGTGCAGAGGGATTGGGGGTTGTGGAGGGTTTTGAATGGGTGAATTCCATGTGGTTGCAGAGTCCCAGGGGAGGGCAGCCTGCATGAAACAGGAGCATTTCTGCACAACTCACAGTTCATCCACTCAAACAAAAGAAACTGCGTGGAAAACCAGCATTTTAATCAATAAAATATTTAATGAACTGCTTATTGTGCATGGAGGATCCATCAGTGCAAAGGTGGTCTTGTTTTTAATGCAACAGAAAGTGGTGTAGAGAATGAAGTGTGGGAGAGAGCAGGAGCCCAGCCCTGAGACTCAGTCACACAAAATAATCAGCCTCCATGAGCAGCAGTGTTTAAAAATAGAGGCTCGGCTGCACACTCCCAGGATCGTAATGAGTCTCTCTCACTGCTGGCAATGTCCTCACACTGACAGCTGGGAGAGGAACAGCAACACACAACACACTGGCCCCAATGCCAAGTGGATTCATTCTCTGCAAATAAAATACTGTATTATTTTTGTTTTAAAAAGTGACCTACTTTTTAAGAAATGATGCAAAAAAATTGGAATGATTAAAGGGATTCAAAGTAGGTGGTTTGTGTCCATATTCCAGGCGGATGGTGGAGTTTTAAAATGATTTTAGTAACATTGATATGAAGGTTAGAAAAAATTTAAATTTTAAAAGAATTTAATTATGGTAAATCTGATAGATTCAGTCAGAAATGGAACTTTCCACCAAGTCAGATCAAATAGTCTTTAGCAGAAAAACCTTTACTCAAAAGTGGTGACAATTAAATTTTCTGGGTACGAGACAGAAGAAAAGTGGTTTCATATTTGGACCCAGGAATATCGCAATTCAGTGTAAACCGAATTAGATCAGGATTTGCTGTCTATCGTGTACAATCTCCCCGTCTTGCTTCTCTCTCGCTGTCCCTCGCTTCTTTCCCCCATTCTCTCTCTTCCTTTCACTTATTTCCCTCTCTCTTTTTGTCCACATGTGTGTCTCTTCTGATGGTTAATGACACATTAAGGATATCATCGTACTGAGGTCAGCAGCGCAGAATGTTACTGCCCAGAAACAGGGCATTCAACCCGTTCAGTCTATCCCAGTGTTTTTTCTCCACCTACTCTAATCCCACTCCCTTCCCCAAACCCTTTAATATTCCTCTTTCTCAAGCAACTATCTAACTTCCTTTTAAAAGAATTAATGATCTCTGTTCCAACAAGGGTTTGTGGCAGACAATCCCACATTCTAACCACCCTCTAAAGACTTCTTTCTAACCTCTCCTTTAATTCTTCCTGCGATTAAATTTGTGCCGTCTTGTTGCCATCTCACCAACTAGTGGAAATAATCCGTCACTATTCATTTTATCATAATCTTCACCTCCTTCAGGTCATCCCTTAATCTCCTCGGCTCCAGTGGAAAAAGCCCCGAACATCCCCGTCTCTCTTTGTAACTGGAACCCTCACCCCTGGTCACATGCCAGTGAACCCGTGCTGCACCTTTCCCATTGCTTTTATATCCCTCCTATACGGAGTGCCCAAAATTCTCCTCATTCCAACTGCTGCTAAACTAAAGCCTCGTACAATTCCAGCATTACCTCTTTGCTTTGTGTTCTGGCACATTTTTAAGGCCTTATCTACTTTCCCTGCCACATCTGCACAAGGTCCCTCTGCTCCTCTACTCCATTTAAAATGGATCACTTCATGTTTTCCTCCATTGTACCACATTTGCCTCCGATCTGCCCATTCTGCCCATCCTGCCCATTCTACCCATCCTGCCCATCCTGCCCATTTTACCCATCCTGCCCATTCTGCCCATTCTATCCATCCTGCCCAGCCTGCCCATCCTGCCCATTCTGCCCATCCTGCCCATTCTGCCCATTCTACCCATTCTACCCAGCCTGCCCATCCTTCCCACTCTGCCCATTCTACCCATCCTGCCCATTCTACCCATTCTACCCAGCCTGCCCATTCTGCCCATTCTACCCAGCCTGCCCATCCTTCCCACTCTGCCCATTCTACCCATCCTGCCCATTCTACCCATTCTGCCCATCCTGCCCATTCTACCCAGCCTGCCCATTCTACCCATCCTGCCCATCCTGCCCATTCTACCCATTCTGCCCATCCTGCCCATTCTACCCAGCCTGCCCATTCTACCCATCCTGCCCATCCTGCCCATTCTACCCATTCTGCCCATCCTGCCCATTCCACCCAGCCTGCCCATTCTACCCATCCTGCCCATCCTGCCCATTCTACCCATTCTGCCCATCCTGCCCATTCTACCCAGCCTGCCCATTCTACCCATTCTGCCCATCCTGCCCATTCTACCCAGCCTGCCCATCCTGCCCATTCTACCCATCCTGCCCATTCTACCCATCCTGCCCATTCTACCCATTCTGCCCATCCTGCCCATTCTACCCAGCCTGCCCATTCTGCCCATCCTGCCCATTCTGTCCAGCCTGCCCATTCTACCCATTCTGCCCATCCTGCCCATTCTGCCCAGCCTGCCCATTCTACCCATTCTGCCCAGCCTGCCCATCCTGCCCATTCTGCCCAGCCTGCCCATTCTACCCATTCTGCCCAGCCTGCCCATTCTGCCCATCCTGCCCATTCTATCTATGTCCTCCTCAGTCATCACAATTTTCCATTTGATGTTATCAGCAAATTTCAATGTTGTTCCCTAAATTCCTGTCCCAATCGGTTGTGTTTACAGTAAACAACAGGGATCCGCCACAGGCCCTGTGGAACATCACTCTCCGTCAGGAAATATCAACATAATAAAACCCGTACTGTAGAGGAACACATCAGCCTGTGAAATATAACAGTGTAAAGTGGGACTTTGTGACATTTGGATTGTTATCTTTTTGTTTTGTTTATTTAACTTTAGTTTTTCTTTCAGTTTCCTTCCTGTATCTCTGTCTCGTTTCCTGTATGTCCTTCTCGTTCTTTACCTCCAGTCTCCGATTCTGTGCTAGTTTTCACTTTGTCACATTCCCATTCTGGACATCTATTTATTTGTTCCCCACCCTCACTGTGTGTGAGTGACATGTCTCTCACTCTGTTTCTCTCTCACTCTGTTTCTCCCTCTCTCTCACTCTCTCTCTCACTCTGTTTCTCTCTCACTCTGTTTCTCCCTCTCTCTCACTCTCTCTCTCACTCTGTTTCTCTCTCTCTCTCACTCTGTTTCTCCCTCTCTCTCACTCTGTTTCTCTCTCACTCTGTTTCTCTCTCACACACTGTTTCTCTCTCTCTCTCACTCTGTTTCTCCCTCTCTCTCACTCTGTTTCTCTCTCACTCTGTTTCTCCCTCTCTCTCACTCTGTTTCTCTCTCACTCTGTTTCTCTCTCACTCTGTTTCTCTCCCTCACTCTCACTCTGTTTCTCTCTCACTCTGTTTCTCTCTCACACTGTTTCTCTCTCTCTCTCACTCTGTTTCTCTCTCACTCTGTTTCTCTCTCTCTCTCACTCTGTTTCTCTCTCACACACTGTTTCTCTCTCTCTCTCACTCTGTTTCTCTCTCACTCTGTTTCTCTCTCTCTCTCACTCTGTTTCTCTCTCACACTGTTTCTCTCTCTCTCACTCTGTTTCTCTCTCACTCTGTTTCTCTCTCTCTCTCACTCTGTTTCTCTCTCACACACTGTTTCTCTCTCTCTCTCTCACTCTGTTTCTCTCTCACTCTGTTTCTCTCTCTCACTCTGTTTCTCTCTCTCTCACTCTGTTTCTCTCTCACTCTGTTTCTCTCTCTCACTGTTTCTCTCCCTCACTGTCACTCTGTTTCTCTCAGTCTGTTACTCTCTCTCTCTCACTCTGTTTCTCTCTCTCTCTGTTTCTCTCTCTCTCATTCTTTCTCATTCTCTCTCACTCTGTTTCTCTCTCTCTCTCACTCTGTTTCTCTCTCTGTTTCTCTCCCTCACTCTCACTCTGTTTCTCTCTCACTCTGTTTCTCTCTCACACTGTTTCTCTCTCTCTCTCACTCTGTTTCTCTCTCACTCTGTTTCTCTCTCTCTCTCACTCTGTTTCTCTCTCACACACTGTTTCTCTCTCTCTCTCACTCTGTTTCTCTCTCACTCTGTTTCTCTCTCTCTCTCACTCTGTTTCTCTCTCACACTGTTTCTCTCTCTCTCACTCTGTTTCTCTCTCACTCTGTTTCTCTCTCTCTCTCACTCTGTTTCTCTCTCACACACTGTTTCTCTCTCTCTCTCTCACTCTGTTTCTCTCTCACTCTGTTTCTCTCTCTCACTCTGTTTCTCTCTCTCTCACTCTGTTTCTCTCTCACTCTGTTTCTCTCTCTCACTGTTTCTCTCCCTCACTGTCACTCTGTTTCTCTCAGTCTGTTACTCTCTCTCTCTCACTCTGTTTCTCTCTCTCTCTGTTTCTCTCTCTCTCATTCTTTCTCATTCTCTCTCACTCTGTTTCTCTCTCTCTCTCACTCTGTTTCTCTCTCTGTTTCTCTCCCTCACTCTGTTTCTCTCCCTCACACTCTGTTTCACTCTCCCTCACTCTGTTTCACTCTCTCTCTCACTCTGTTTCTCTCTCTCGCACTCACTCTGTTTCTCTCTCTCTCACTCACTGTTTTTCTCTCTCTCACTCTGTTTCTCTCTCTCACTCTGTTTCTCTCGGTTTCTCACCCTCACTCTGTTTCTCTCTCTCCCACTCTGTTTCTCTCTCTCTCACTCTGTTTCACTCTCTCACTCTGTTTCTCTCTCTCACTCTGTTTCTCTCTCTCTCACTCTGCTTCACTCTCTCACTGTTTCTTTCTCTCTCTCTCACTCTGTTTCTCTCTTATTCTGTTTCTCACACTCTTTCTCTCTCTCTCATTCTGTTTCTCTCTCACTCTGTTTCTTCCTCTCACTCGTTTCCATCTCTCTTTCACTCCCTCTCACTCTGTTTCTCTCATTCTGTTTCGCTCTCACTCTTTCTCTCTCTCTCACTTTCTCTCTCTCATTTTGTTTCTCCCTCTTCCTCTCTCTCACACTCCGTTTCCCTCTCTCTCTCTTTCACTCACTCTGTTTCTCTCTCTCACACTCTCTCTCTCTGTTTCTCTTTCTCATTCTGTTTCCCTCGCTCTTTCTCTCCCTCTCACTCTTTGTCTCTCACTCACTCTGTTTCTTTCGCTCACTCTGTTTCTCTCTCTCTCTCACTCTTTCTCTCTCTCACCCTGTTCCTCTCTCTTTCACTCTTTCTATCTCACTCTGTTTCTCTCTCTCACTCTGTTTCTCTCTCTCACTCTCTCTGTTTTTCTCTCTCTCTCTTTCTCTCTGTCACTCACTCTGTTTCTCTCTCTTGCTCACTCTTTCTCTCTCTCTCTCTCATTCTGTTTCTCTCACTGTTTCTGTCACTCACTCTGTTTCTCTCGCTCTGTTTCCCTCTCTTTCTCTCTTTCTCTGTTCTCTCTCTCTCTCTCCCTCGCACTGTTTCTCTCTCTCACTCTCTTTCTCAATCTCTCTCACTCTGTTTCTCTCCCTCCCACTCTGTTTTTCTTTCTCACTCTGTTTCTCTCTCAATCTGTTTCTCTCTATCACTCTGTTTCTCTCTGTCACTCACTCTGTTTCTCTCTCTCTCTCTCACTCTGTTTCTCTCTGTCACTCACTCTGTTTCTCTCTCTCTCACTCTGTTTCTCTCTCTCTCACTCTGTTTCTCTCTCTCACTCTGTTTCCCTCTTTCTCTCTCTCTCTCTCTGTTTCTCTCTCTGTGTTTCTCTCTCTC
Source organism: Heptranchias perlo (assembly GCF_035084215.1). Classification (NCBI taxonomy): domain Eukaryota; kingdom Metazoa; phylum Chordata; class Chondrichthyes; order Hexanchiformes; family Hexanchidae; genus Heptranchias; species Heptranchias perlo. Next base: position 44,061,809 of record NC_090350.1, read on the forward strand.
TCTTTCTCTCTCCCTCACACTGTTTCTCTCTCTCTCAATCTCTCCCACTCTGTTTCTCTCCCTCCCACTTTGTTTTTCTCTCTCACTCTGTTTTGCTTCTTCTCACTCTTTCTCTCTCTCACATTCTATTTATCCCTTTCTCACTCTGTTTTTCTCTCTCTCTCTGTTTCTCTCTCACTCAGTTTCTCTCTCTCACTCTGTTTCTCTCTCTCTCTCACTCTTTACCTCTCTGTCACTCTGTTTCTCTCGCTCTGTTAGAGTCATAGAATCATAGAAGTTACAACATGGAAACAGGCCCTTCGGCCCAACATGTCCATGTCGCCCAGTTTATACCACTAAGCTAGTCCCAATTGCCTGCACTTGGCCCATATCCCTCTATACCCATCTTACCCATGTAACTGTCCAAATGCTTTTTAAAAGACAAAATTGTACCCGCCTCTACTACTGCCTCTGGCAGCTCGTTCCAGACACTCACCACCCTTTGAGTGAAAAAATTGCCCCTCTGGACCCTTTTGTATCTCTCCCCTCTCACCTTAAATCTATGCCCCCTCGTTATAGACTCCCCCACCTTTGGGAAAAGATTTTGACTATCTACCTTATCTATGCCCCTCATTATTTTATAGACTTCTATAAGATCACCCCTAAACCTCCTACTCTCCAGGGAAAAAAGTCTCAGTCTATCCAACCTCTCCCTATAAGTCAAACCATCAAGTCCCGGTAGCATCCTAGTAAATCTTTTCTGCACTCTTTCTAGTTTAATAATATCCTTTCTATAATAGGGTGACCAGAACTGTACACAGTATTCCAAGTATGGCCTAACTAATGTCTTGTACAACTTCAACAAGACATCCCAACTCCTGTATTCAATGTTCTGACCAATGAAACCAAGCATGCTGAATGCCTTCTTCACCACCCTATCCACCTGTGACTCCACTTTCAAGGAGCTATGAACCTGTACTCCTAGATCTCTTTGTTCTATAACTCTCCCCAACGCCCTACCATTAACGGAGTAGGTCCTGGCCCGATTCGATCTACCAAAATGCATCACCTCACATTTATCTAAATTAAACTCCATCTGCCATTCATCGGCCCACTGGCCCAATTTATCAAGATCCCGTTGCAATCCTAGATAACCTTCTTCACTGTCCACAATGCCACCAATCTTGGTGTCATCTGCAAACTTACTAACCATGCCTCCTAAATTCTCATCCAAATCATTAATATAAATAACAAATAACAGCGGACCCAGCACCGATCCCTGAGGCACACCGCTGGTCACAGGCCTCCAGTTTGAAAAACAACCCTCTACAACCACCCTCTGTTTCTCTCTCATTCTGTTTCTCTCCTTCACTCTGTTTCTCCATCAATCTGTTTCCCTCTCTCTCTGTTTCCCTCTCTCTTTCACTCTCTCGCACTCCTATTCTCTCTCTCTCACTCTTTCTCTCTCTATTTCTCTCTCACTCTGTCTCCCTCTCTCTCTCACACACTGTTTCTCTCTCTCTCACACTGTTTCTCTCTCTCTCACTCTGTTTCTCTCTCACTCTTTCTCTCTCTCTCTGTTTCCTTCTCTCTAACTCTGTTTCTCTCTGTCACTTTTTCTCTCTCACTCTGTTTCCCTCTCTCACACTCCCTCTCCCTCTCATTCTCTCACTCTCTCTCTCTCAATCTTTCTCTTTCTCACTGTCTTTCTCTCTCTCACTCTGTTTCTCTCTCTCACTCGTTCTCTCTCTCTCTCACTCTGTTTCTCTCTCTCTTCCTCTCTCTCACTCTTTCTTTCTCTGTTTCCCTCTCTCGCTCATTCTCGCTCACTCTGTTTTTCTCTCTCACTCTGTTTCTCTCTCTCTGTTTCCCTCTCTCTTTCTCTCTCACTCACTTTCTCTCTCTCTCACTCACTTTCTCTCTCTCTCACTCTGTTTCTCTCTCTCTCTCTCACTCACTTTCTCTCTCTCTCTCTGTTTCTCTCTCTCTCTCTCACTCTGTTTCTCTCTCACTCTATTTCTCTCTCTAGGAAGGTGAATGGTATGTTGGCCTTCATTGCAAGAGGATTTGAGTACAGGAGCAGGGATACAGGGCTTGGTGAGTCCACATCTGGAGTATTGTGTGCAGTTTTGGTCTCCTTATCTGAGGAAGAATATCCTTGCCATGGAGGGAGTGCAACGAAGGTTTACCAGACTGATTGCTGGGATGGCAGGACTGACGTATGAGGAGAGATTGGGTCGACTAGGCCTATATTCACTAGAGTTTAGAAGAATGAGAGGTGATCTCATCAAAACGTATAAAATTCTAACAGGACTAGACAGACTAGATGCAGGGAGGATGTTCCCGATGGCTGGGGAGTCCAGAACCAGGGGTCACAGTCTCAGGATACGGGGTATGCCATTTAGAACAGAGATGAGGAGAAATTTCTTCACTCAGAGGGTGGTGAACCTGTCGAATTCTCTACCACAGAAGGCTGTGGTGGCCAAGTCATTAGATGTATTCAAGAAGGAGATAGATATATTTCTTAATGCTAAAGGGATCAAGGGATATGGGGAAAAAGCGGGAACAGGGTACTGAGTTAGACGATCAGCCATGATCAATTTGAATGGCGGAGCAGGCCCGAAGGGCCGAATGGCCTACTCTTGCTCCTATTTTCTATGTTTCTCTCACTGTGTTTCTCTCTCTCTCTCATTCTGTTTCTCTCTCTCACTCTGTTTCTCTCTCACTCTGCTTCTCCCTCTCCCACTCAGTTTCTCCCTCTCCCACTCTGTTTCTCCCTCTCCCACTCTGTTTCTCTCTCTCCCACTCTGTTTCTCCCTCTCCCACTCTGTTTCTCTCTCTCCCACTCTGTTTCTCTCTCTCAATCTGTTTCTCTCAATCTGTTTCCCTCTCTTTCACTCTCTCTCACTCTGCTTCTCCCTCTCCCACTCTGTTTCTCTCTCTCAATCTGTTTCCCTCTCTTTCACTCTCTCTTACTCTGTTTCTCTCTCACACTCGGTTTCTCTCTCTCTCACTCTGTTTCTCTCTCACAATCTGTTTCCCTCTCTTTCACTCTCTCTCACTATGTTTCTCTCTCTCTTTCTCTCTCTCTCACTTTGTTTCCCTCTCTCTCACTCCTACACTGTTTCTCTCTCTCACTCTGCTTCTCTCCCTCTCACTTTGTTTCTCTCACTCACTCTGTTTCTTTCGCTCACTCTGTTTCTCTCTCTCTCTCACTCTTTCTCTCTCTCACCCTGTTCCTCTCTCTTTCACTCTTTCTATCTCACTCTGTTTCTCTCTCTCACTCTGTTTCTCTCTCTCACTCTCTCTGTTTTTCTCTCTCTCTCTTTCTCTCTGTCACTCACTCTGTTTCTCTCTCTTGCTCACTCTTTCTCTCTCTCTCTCTCATTCTGTTTCTCTCACTGTTTCTGTCACTCACTCTGTTTCTCTCGCTCTGTTTCCCTCTCTTTCTCTCTTTCTCTGTTCTCTCTCTCTCTCTCCCTCGCACTGTTTCTCTCTCTCACTCTCTTTCTCAATCTCTCTCACTCTGTTTCTCTCCCTCCCACTCTGTTTTTCTTTCTCACTCTGTTTCTCTCTCAATCTGTTTCTCTCTATCACTCTGTTTCTCTCTGTCACTCACTCTGTTTCTCTCTCTCTCTCTCACTCTGTTTCTCTCTGTCACTCACTCTGTTTCTCTCTCTCTCACTCTGTTTCTCTCTCTCTCACTCTGTTTCTCTCTCTCACTCTGTTTCCCTCTTTTTCTCTCTCTCTCTGTTTCTCTCTCTGTGTTTCTCTCTCTCTCTTTCTCTCTCCCTCACACTGTTTCTCTCTCTCTCAATCTCTCCCACTCTGTTTCTCTCCCTCCCACTTTGTTTTTCTCTCTCACTCTGTTTTGCTTCTTCTCACTCTTTCTCTCTCTCACATTCTATTTATCCCTTTCTCACTCTGTTTTTCTCTCTCTCTCTGTTTCTCTCTCACTCAGTTTCTCTCTCTCACTCTGTTTCTCTCTCTCTCTCACTCTTTACCTCTCTGTCACTCTGTTTCTCTCTTTCTCTCTTTCTCGCTCTGTTAGAGTCATAGAATCATAGAAGTTACAACATGGAAACAGGCCCTTCGGCCCAACATGTCCATGTCGCCCAGTTTATACCACTAAGCTAGTCCCAATTGCCTGCACTTGGCCCATATCCCTCTATACCCATCTTACCCATGTAACTGTCCAAATGCTTTTTAAAAGACAAAATTGTACCCGCCTCTACTACTGCCTCTGGCAGCTCGTTCCAGACACTCACCACCCTTTGAGTGAAAAAATTGCCCCTCTGGACCCTTTTGTATCTCTCCCCTCTCACCTTAAATCTGTGCCCCCTCGTTATAGACTCCCCCACCTTTGGGAAAAGATTTTGACTATCGACCTTATCTATGCCCCTCATTATTTTATAGACTTCTATAAGATCACCCCTAAACCTCCTACTCTCCAGGGAAAAAAGTCTCAGTCTGTCCAACCTCTCCCTATAAGTCAAACCATCAAGTCCCGGTAGCATCCTAGTAAATCTTTTCTGCACTCTTTCTAGTTTAATAATATCCTTTCTATAATAGGGTGACCAGAACTGTACACAGTATTCCAAGTATGGCCTAACTAATGTCTTGTACAACTTCAACAAGACATCCCAACTCCTGTATTCAATGTTCTGACCAATGAAACCAAGCATGCTGAATGCCTTCTTCACCACCCTATCCACCTGTGACTCCACTTTCAAGGAGCTATGAACCTGTACTCCTAGATCTCTTTGTTCTATAACTCTCCCCAACGCCCTACCATTAACGGAGTAGGTCCTGGCCCGATTCGATCTACCAAAATGCATCACCTCACATTTATCTAAATTAAACTCCATCTGCCATTCATCGGCCCACTGGCCCAATTTATCAAGATCCCGTTGCAATCCTAGATAACCTTCTTCACTGTCCACAATGCCACCAATCTTGGTGTCATCTGCAAACTTACTAACCATGCCTCCTAAATTCTCATCCAAATCATTAATATAAATAACAAATAACAGCGGACCCAGCACCGATCCCTGAGGCACACCGCTGGTCACAGGCCTCCAGTTTGAAAAACAACCCTCTACAACCACCCTCTGTTTCTCTCTCATTCTGTTTCTCTCCTTCACTCTGTTTCTCCATCAATCTGTTTCCCTCTCTCTCTGTTTCCCTCTCTCTTTCACTCTCTCGCACTCCTATTCTCTCTCTCTCACTCTTTCTCTCTCTATTTCTCTCTCACTCTGTCTCCCTCTCTCTCTCACACACTGTTTCTCTCTCTCTCACACTGTTTCTCTCTCTCTCACTCTGTTTCTCTCTCACTCTTTCTCTCTCTCTCTGTTTCCTTCTCTCTAACTCTGTTTCTCTCTGTCACTCTTTCTCTCTCACTCTGTTTCCCTCTCTCACACTCCCTCTCCCTCTCATTCTCTCACTCTCTCTCTCTCAATCTTTCTCTTTCTCACTGTCTTTCTCTCTCTCACTCTGTTTCTCTCTCTCACTCGTTCTCTCTCTCTCTCACTCTGTTTCTCTCTCTCTTCCTCTCTCTCACTCTTTCTTTCTCTGTTTCCCTCTCTCGCTCATTCTCGCTCACTCTGTTTTTCTCTCTCACTCTGTTTCTCTCTCTCTGTTTCCCTCTCTCTTTCTCTCTCACTCACTTTCTCTCTCTCTCACTCACTTTCTCTCTCTCTCACTCTGTTTCTCTCTCTCTCTCACTCACTTTCTCTCTCTCTCTCTGTTTCTCTCTCTCTCTCTCACTCTGTTTCTCTCTCACTCTATTTCTCTCTCTAGGAAGATGAATGGTATGTTGGCCTTCATTGCAAGAGGATTTGAGTACAGGAGCAGGGATACAGGGCTTGGTGAGACCACATCTGGAGTATTGTGTGCAGTTTTGGTCTCCTTATCTGAGGAAGAATATCCTTGCCATGGAGGGAGTGCAACGAAGGTTTACCAGACTGATTGCTGGGATGGCAGGACTGACGTATGAGGAGAGATTGGGTCGACTCGGCCTATATTCACTAGAGTTTAGAAGAATGAGAGGTGATCTCATCAAAACGTATAAAATTCTAACAGGACTAGACAGACTAGATGCAGGGAGGATGTTCCCGATGGCTGGGGAGTCCAGAACCAGGGGTCACAGTCTCAGGATACGGGGTATGCCATTTAGAACAGAGATGAGGAGAAATTTCTTCACTCAGAGGGTGGTGAACCTGTCGAATTCTCTACCACAGAAGGCTGTGGTGGCCAAGTCATTAGATGTATTCAAGAAGGAGATAGATATATTTCTTAATGCTAAAGGGATCAAGGGATATGGGGAAAAAGCGGGAACAGGGTACTGAGTTAGACGATCAGCCATGATCAATTTGAATGGCGGAGCAGGCCCGAAGGGCCGAATGGCCTACTCTTGCTCCTATTTTCTATGTTTCTCTCACTGTGTTTCTCTCTCTCTCTCATTCTGTTTCTCTCTCTCACTCTGTTTCTCTCCCACTCTGCTTCTCCCTCTCCCACTCAGTTTCTCCCTCTCCCACTCTGTTTCTCCCTCTCCCACTCTGTTTCTCTCTCTCCCACTCTGTTTCTCCCTCTCCCACTCTGTTTCTCTCTCTCCCACTCTGTTTCTCTCTCTCAATCTGTTTCTCTCAATCTGTTTCCCTCTCTTTCACTCTCTCTCACTCTGCTTCTCCCTCTCCCACTCTGTTTCTCTCTCTCAATCTGTTTCCCTCTCTTTCACTCTCTCTTACTCTGTTTCTCTCTCACACTCGGTTTCTCTCTCTCTCACTCTGTTTCTCTCTCACAATCTGTTTCCCTCTCTTTCACTCTCTCTCACTATGTTTCTCTCTCTCTTTCTCTCTCTCTCACTTTGTTTCCCTCTCTCTCACTCCTACACTGTTTCTCTCTCTCACTCTGCTTCTCTCCCTCTCACTTTGTTTCTCTCTCACACTCTGTTTCTCTTTCTCTCACTATTTCTTTCTCTGACTCTGTTTCTCTATGTCACTCTTTCTTTCTCGCTCTGTTTCCCTCACTCTCTCTTTCTCGCTCCCTCTGTTTCCCTCGCTCTCTCTTTCTCTCTCTCTGTTTCTCTCTCACACACTCTGTTTCTCTCTCTCCCTCTCATTCTCTCACTCTGTTTCTCTCTCTCTCTCTCACTCTGTTTCTCTCTCTCACACCCTCTCTCTCACTCTGTTTCTCTCTCTCTCACCTTCTCTCTCACTCTGTTTCTCTCCGTCTCTCACTCTGTTCCTCTCTCTCTCACTCTTTCTCTCTATTTCTCTCTCACTCTGTTTCCCTCTCTCGCTCATTCGCTCTTGCTCACTCTGTTTTTCTCTCTCTCTCCCACACTGTTTCTCTCTCTCTCACTCTGTTTCTCTCTCACTCTGTTTCCCTCTCTCTTTCTCTCTCTCACTTTCTCTCTCTCTCACTTTGTTTCTTTCTCACTCTGTTTCCCTCTCTCTTTCTCTCTCTCTCACTTTCTCTCTCTCACTCTGTTTCTTTCTGTCACTCTGTCTGTTTCTCTCTCTCTCACACTGTTTCTCTCTCTCTTACTCTGTTTCTCTCTCACTGTGTTTCTTTCTCTCACTGTGTTTCTGTCTCTCACTGTGTTTCTCTCTCTCTCTCACTGTGTTTCTCTCTCTCACCGTGTTTCTCTCTCTCTCACTCTGTTTCTCTCTCTCTCTCACTCTGTTTCTCTCTCACTCTGCTTCTCTCTGTCGCTCACTGTGTTTCTCTCTGTCGCTCACTGTGTTTCTCCCTCTCCCACTCTGTTTCTCTCTCTCTCAATCAGTTTCTCTCTCACTCTGTTTCTCCCTCTTCCACTCTGTTTCTCTCTCTCCCACTCTGTTTCCCTCTCTTTCACTCTCTCTTACTCTGTTTCTCTCTCCCACTCTGTTTCTCTCTCTCTCACTCTGTTTCTCTCTCACAATCTGTTTCCCTCTCTTTCACTCTCTCTCACTCTGTTTCTCTCTCTCTTTCTCTCTCTCTCACTCGTTCGCTCTCTCTCACTCTGTTTCCCTCTCTCTCACTCCTACACTGTTTCTCTCTCTCACTCTGCTTCTCTCCCTCTCACTTTGTTTCTCTCTCACACTCTGTTTCTCTTTCTCTCACGATTTCTTTCTCTGACTCTGTTTCTCTATGTCACTCTTTCTTTCTCACTCTGTTTCCCTCACTCTCTCTTTCTCGCTCCCTCTGTTTCCCTCGCTCTCTCTTTCTCTCACTCTGTTTCTCTCTCTCTCTCTCACTCTGTTTCTCTCTCTCTCACCCTCTCTCTCACTCTGTTTCTCTCTCTCTCACTGTTTCTCTCTCTCTCTCTCTCTCACTCTGTTTCTCTCTCTCACCTTCTCTCTCACTCTGTTTCTCTCCGTCTCTCACTCTGTTCCTCTCTCTCTCACTCTTTTTCTCTCCCTCACTCTGTTTCTCTCTCTCTCATACTCTGTTTCTCTGTCTCACACTTTCTCTCTCTCTCTCACTCTCTTTCTTTCTCACTCTTTCTCCCTCTCTCACTCTTTCTCTCTCTCACTCACTCTGTTTCTCTCTCGCACTCTGTTTCTCTCTCTCTCACTCTTTCTCTCTATTTCTCTCTCACTCTGTTTCCCTCTCTCGCTCATTCGCTCTTGCTCACTCTGTTTTTCTCTCTCTCTCCCACACTGTTTCTCTCTCTCTCACTCTGTTTCTTTCTCACTCTGTTTCCCTCTCTCTTTCTCTCTCTCTCACTTTCTCTCTCTCACTCTGTTTCTTTCTGTCACTCTGTCTGTTTCTCTCTCTCTTACACTGTTTCTCTCTCTCTTACTCTGTTTCTCTCTCACTGTGTTTCTCTCTCTCACTGTGTTTCTGTCTCTCACTGTGTTTCTCTCTCTCTCTCACTGTGTTTCTCTCTCTCACCGTGTTTCTCTCTCTCACTCTGTTTCTCTCTCTCTCTCACTCTGTTTCTCTCTCACTCTGTTTCTCTCTGTCGCTCACTGTGTTTCTCTCTGTCGCTCACTGTGTTTCTCCCTCTCTCACTCTGTTTCTCTCTCACTGTGTTTTTCTCTCTCTCGCTCACTGTATTTCTCTCTCTCACTGTGTTTCTCCCTCTCTCTCACTCTGTTTCTCTCCGTTGCTCACTCTGTTTCTCTCTCTCACTCACTCTGTTTCTCTCTCTCTTATTCTGTTTCTCTCTCACTGTGTTTCTCTCTCTCACTCTGTTTCCCTCTCTCTCTCTCTCTCTGTTTCTCTCCGTCACTCACTCTTTCTCACTGTCGCTCACTCTGTTTCTCTCTCTCTTATTCTGTTTCTCTCTCACTGTGCTTCTTTCTCTCATTGTGTTTCTCTCTTTCTCTCACTCTGTTTCTCTCTCTCACTCTGTTTCTCTCTCACAGTTTTTCTCTCTCTCTCTCTATTTCACTCTCACTGTGTTTCTCTCTCTCTCTCACTGTGTTTCTCTCTCTCTCACTGTGTTTCTCTCTCTCTCACTGTGTTTCTCTCTCTCTCACTGTGTTTCTCTCTCTCACTGTGTTTCTCTCTCTCTCTCACTCTGTTTCTCTCTCACTGTGTTTCTCTCTCTCTCACTCTGTTTCTCTCTCTCTCACTGTGTTTCTCTCTCTCTCACTGTGTTTCTCTCTCTCACTGTGTTTCTCTCTCTCTCTCACTCTGTTTCTCTCTCACTGTGTTTCTCTCTCTCTCACTCTGTTTCTCTCTCACTGTGTTTCTCTCTCACTGTGCTTCTTTCTCTCACTGTGTTTCTCTCTTTCTCTCACTCTGTTTCTCTCTCACTCTGTTTCTCTCTCACTCTGTTTCTCTCTCACTGTGTTTCTCTCTCTCTCTCTCACTCAGTTTCTCTCTCTCACTCTGTTTCTCTCTCACTCTGTTTCTCTCTCTCTCTCACTGTGTTTCTCTCTCACAGTGTTTCTGTCTGTTGCTCAATGTGTTTCTCCCTCTCTCACTGTGTTTCTCTCTCACTGTGTTTCTCTCTCTCTCACTGTCTTTCTCTCTCTCTTACTGTGTTTCTCTCTCACTGTGTTTCTCTCCCTCACTGTGTTTCTCTCTTTCTCACTGTGTTTCTCTCTCTCTCACTCTGTTTCTCTCTCACTCTGTTTCTCTCTCTCTCTGTTTCTCTCTCACTGTCTTTCTCTCTCTCTGTTTCTCTCTCACTGTCTTTCTCTCTCTCACAGTCTCTCTCTCTCTCACTGTGTTTCTCTCTGTCGCTCAATGTGTTTCTCTCTCTCTGTTTCTCTCTCACTCTGTTTCTCTCTTTCTCTCACTCTGTTTCTCTCTCACTGTGTTTCTCTCTCTCTCACTCTGTTTCTCTCTCACTCTGTTTCTCTCTCTCTCACTCTGTTTCTCTCTCACTGTATTTCTTTCTCTCTCACTGTGTTTCTGTCGTTCTGTTTCTCCCTCACTCTGTTTCTCTCTCTCTCACTCTGTTTCTCTCTCACTGTATTTCTCTCTCTCTCACTGTGTTTCTGTCACTCTGTTTCTCTCTCACTGTGTTTCACTCTCTCTCACTGTGTTTCTCTCTCTCTCACTCTGTTTCTCTCTCTCTCTGTTTCTCTCTCTCTCACTCTGTTTCTCTCTCACTCTGTTTCTCTCTCTCTCTCTCACTGTGTTTCTCTCTCACTCTGTTTCTCTCTCTCTCTCACTCTGTTTCTCTCTGTCGCTCAATGTGTTTCTCTCTCTTTCACTCTGTTTCTCACTCACTGTGCTTCCCTCTCACTGTGTTTCTGTCTGTCGCTCAATATGTTTCTCTCTCTCTCACTGTGTTTCTCTCTCTCTCACTGTATTTCTCTTTCACTGTGTTTCTCTCTCTGTCTTTCTCTCTCTCTTACTGTGTTTCTCTCTCACTGTGTTTCTCTCCCTCTCACTGTGTTTCTCTCTCACTCTGTTTCTCTCTGTGTCTTTCTCTCTCTCTGTTTCTCTCTCACTGTCTTTCTCTCTCTCTTACTGTGTTTCTCTCTCACTGTCTTTCTCTCTCTCTGTTTCTCTCTCACTGTCTTTCTCTCCCTCAGAGTCTCTCTCTCTCTCACTGTGTTTCTCTCTTTCTCTCACTCTGTTTCTCTCTCACTGTGTTTCTCTCTCTCTCACTCTGTCTCTCTCACTCTGTTTCTCTCTCTCTCACTCTGTTTCTCTCTCACTGTATTTCTCTCTCTCTCACTGTGTTTCTGTCGCTCTGTTTCTCTCTCACTGTGTTTCTCTCTCTCACTGTTTTTCTCTCTCTCTCTCTCACTGTGTTTCTCTCTCTCTCACTGTGTTTCTCTCTCACTCTGTTTCTCTCTCTGTTTCTCTCTCACTGTCTTTCTCTCTCTCACAGTCTCTCTCTCTCTCACTGTGTTTCTCTCTTTCTCTCACTCTGTTTCTCTCTCACTGTGTTTCTCTCTCTCTCACTCTGTTTCTCTCTCACTCTGTTTCTCTCTCTCTCACTCTGTTTCTCTCTCACTGTATTTCTCTCTCTCTCACTGTGTTTCTCTCTTTCTCTCACTATGTTTCTCTCTCACTGTGTTTCTCTCTCTCTTTCACTCTGTTTCTCTCTCACTGTGTTTCCCTCTCACTGTGTTTCTGTCTATCGCTCAATATGTTTCTCTCTCTCTCACTCTGTTTCTCTCTCACTCTGTTTCTCTCTCACTCTGTTTCTCTCTCACTGTGTTTCTCTTTCTCTCTCTCACTCAGTTTCTCTCTCTCACTCTGTTTCTCTCTCACTCTGTTTCTCTCTCTCTCTCACTGTGTTTCTCTCTCACTGTCTTTCTGTCTGTTGCTCAATGTGTTTCTCCCTCTCTCACTGTGTTTCTCTCTCACTGTGTTTCTCTCTCTCTCACTGTGTTTCTCTCTCTGTCTTTCTCTCTCTCTGTTTCTCTCTCACTGTCTTTCTCTCTCTCTTACTGTGTTTCTCTCTCACTGTGTTTCTCTCCCTCACTGTGTTTCTCTCTTTCTCACTGTGTTTCTCTCTCTCTCACTCTGTTTCTCTCTCACTCTGTTTCTCTCTCTCTCTGTTTCTCTCTCACTGTCTTTCTCTCTCTCACAGTCTCTCTCTCTCACTGTGTTTCTCTCTGTCGCTCAATGTGTTTCTCTCTCTCTGTTTCTCTCTCACTCTGTTTCTCTCTCACTGTGTTTCTCTCTCTCTCACTCTGTTTCTCTCTCACTCTGTTTCTCTCTCTCTCACTCTGTTTCTCTCTCACTGTATTTCTTTCTCTCTCACTGTGTTTCTGTCGCTCTGTTTCTCCCTCAATCTGTTTCTCTCTCTCTCACTCACTCTGTTTCTCTCTCACTGTGTTTCTCTCTCTCTCACTGTGTTTCTCTCTCTCTCACACTGTTTCTCTCTCTCTCACTCTGTTTCTCTCTCTCTCTGTTTCTCTCTCTCTCACTCTGTTTCTCTCTCACTCTGTTTCTATCTCTCTCTCTCACTGTGTTTCTCTCCCACTCTGTTTCTCTCTCTCTCTCACTGTGTTTCTCTCTGTCGCTCAATGTGTTTCTCTCTCTTTCACTCTGTTTCTCACTCACTGTGTTTCTCTCTCTCTCTCCCTGTGTTTCTCTCTCTCTTTCACTCTGTTTCTCTCTCACTGTGTTTCCCTCTCACTGTGTTTCTGTCTGTCGCTCAATATGTTTCTCTCTCTCTCACTGTGTTTCTCTCTCTCTCACTGTGTTTCTCTTTCACTGTGTTTCTCTCTCTGTCTTTCTCTCTCTCTTACTGTGTTTCTCTCTCACTCTGTTTCTCTCCCTCTCACTGTGTTTCTCTCTCACTCTGTTTCTCTCTCTGTCTTTCTCTCTCTCTGTTTCTCTCTCACTGTCTTTCTCTCTCTCTTACTGTGTTTCTCTCTCACTGTCTTTCTCTCTCTCTGTTTCTCTCTCACTGTCTTTCTCTCCCTCACAGTCTCTCTCTCTCTCACTGTGTTTCTCTCTTTCTCTCACTCTGTTTCTCTCTCACTGTGTTTCTCTCTCTCTCACTCTGTTTCTCTCTCACTCTGTTTCTCTCTCTCTCACTCTGTTTCTCTCTCACTGTATTTCTCTCTCTCACTGTGTTTCTGTCGCTCTGTTTCTCTCTCACTGTGTTTCTCTCTCTCACTGTGTTTCTCTCTCTCTCTCTCACTGTGTTTCTTTCTCTCTCACTGTGTTTCTCTCTCACTCTGTTTCTCTCTCTGTTTCTCTCTCACTGTCTTTCTCTCTCTCACAGTCTCTCTCTCTCTCACTGTGTTTCTCTCTTTCTCTCACTCTGTTTCTCTCTCACTGTGTTTCTCTCTCTCTCACTCTGTTTCTCTCTCACTCTGTTTCTCTCTCTCTCACTCTGTTTCTCTCTCACTGTATTTCTCTCTCTCTCACTGTGTTTCTCTCTTTCTCTCACTCTGTTTCTCTCTCACTGTGTTTCTCTCTCTCTCACTCTGTTTCTCTCTCACTCTGTTTCTCTCTCTCTCACTGTGTTTCTCTCTCACTCAGTTTCTCTCTCTCTCACTGTGTTTCTCTCTGTCTCTCACTCTGTTTCTCTCTCACTGTGTTTCTTTCTGTCGCTCAATGTGTTTCTCTCTCTCTTTTTCTCTCTCTCTGTTTCTCCCTCTCACTGTGTTTCTCTCTCTCATTCTGTTTCTCGCTCACTGTGTTTCTCTCTCTCTCACTGTGTTTCTCTCTCTCACTGTTTCTCTCTTACTGTGTTTCTCTCTCACTCTCACTCTGTTTCTCTCTCACTGAGTTTCTCTCTCTGTCTTTCTTTCTCTCTGTTTCTCTCTCACTGTCTTTCTCTCTCTCACAGTCTCTCTCTCTCTCACTGTGTTTCTCTCTTTCTCTCACTCTGTTTCTCTCTCACTGTGCTTCTCTCTCTCTCACTCTGTTTCTCTCTCACTCTGTTTCACTCTCTCTCACTCTGTTTCTCTCTCACTGTATTTCTCTCTCTCTCACTGTGTTTCTCTCTTTCTCTCACTCTGTTTCTCTCTCACTGTGTTTCTCTCTCTCTCACTCTGTTTCTCTCTCACTCTGTTTCTCTCTCTCTCACTGTGTTTCTCTCTCACTCTGTGTCTCTCTCTCTCACTGTGTTTCTCTCTGTCTCTCACTCTGTTTCTCTATCACTGTGTTTCTTTCTGTCGCTCAATGTGTTTCTCTCTCTCTTTTTCTCTCTCTCTGTTTCTCTCTCTCACTGTGTTTCTCTCTCTCATTCTGTTTCTCGCTCACTGTGTTTCTCTCTCTCTCACTGTGTTTCTCTCTCTCATTCTGTTTCTCGCTCACTGTGTTTCTCTCTCTCTCACTGTGTTTCTCTCTCTCACTGTTTCTCTCTTACTGTGTTTCTCTCTCACTCTCACTCTGTTTCTCTCTCACTGTGTTTCTTTCTGTCGCTCAATGTGTTTCTCTCTCTCTGTTTCTCTCTCACTCTGTTTCTCTCTCTCTCACTCTGTTTCTCTCTCTCACTGTGTTTCTCTCTGTCGCTCAATGTGTTTCTCTCTCTCTGTTTCTCTCTCTCCCAGTCTGTTTCTCTCTCTCTCTCACTGTGTTTCTCTCTCACTGTGTTTCTCTCTCTGTCTTTCTCTCTCTCTGTTTCTCTCTCACTGTCTTTCTCTCTCTCTTACTGTGTTTCTCTCTCACTGTGTTTCTCTCTCTCTCACTGTGTTTCTCCCTCACTCTGTTTCTCTCTCTGTTTCTCTCACTGTCTTTCTCTCTCTCTGTTTCTCTCTCACTGTCTTTCTCTCTCTCACAGTCTCTCTCTCTCTCACTGTGTTTCTCTCTTTCTCTCACTCTGTTTCTCTCTCACTCTGTTTCTCTCTCTCTCACTCTGTTTCTATCTCACTGTCTTTCTCTCTCTCTGTTTCTCTCTCACTGTCTTTCTCTCTCTCACAGTCTCTCTCTCTCTCACTGTGTTTCTCTCTTTCTCTCACTCTGTTTCTCTCTCACTGTGTTTCTCTCTCTCTCACTCTGTTTCTCTCTCACAGTCTTTCTCTCTCTCACTGTGTTTCTCTCTGTCACTCAATGTGTTTCTCTCTCTCTGTTTCTCTCTCTCTCAGTCTGTTTCTCTCTCTCTCTCACTGTGTTTCTCTCTGTCGCTCAATGTGTTTCTCTCTCACTCTGTTTCTCTCTTTCTCTCACTCTGTTTCTCTCTCTCTCTGTTTCTCTCTCTCTCACTGTGTTTCTCTCTCTCTCACTGTGTTTCTGTGTCGCTCAATGTGTTTCTCTCTCACTCTGTTTCTCTCTTTCTCTCACTCTGTTTCTCTCTCACTGTGTTTCTCTCTCTCTCACTGCGTTTCTCTCTCTCTCACTGTGTTTCTCTCTCACTGTGTTTCTCTCTGTCGCTCAATGTGTTTCTCTCTCACTCTGTTTCTCCCTTTCTCTCACTCTGTTTCTCTCTCTGTTTCTCCCTCACTGTGTTTCTCTCTCTCTCTCACTGTGTTTCCCTCTGTCGCTCAATGTGTTTCTCACTGTCTTTCTCTCTCTCACTCTGTTTCTCTCTCAATGTGTTTCTGTCTCTCTGTTTTTCTCTCTGTTTCTCTCTCTCTCTGTTTCTCTCTCTCTCACTGTCTTTCTCTCTCTCTCACTGTGTTTCTCTCCAACTGTGTTTCTCTCTCTCTCTCTCTGTTTCTCTCTCTCTCACTGTCTTTCTCTCTCTCTCACTGTGTTTCTCTCCAACTGTGTTTCTCTCTCTCTCTCTCACTGTTTCTCTCTCTCTGTTTCTCTCTCTCTCACTCTGTTTCTCTCTCTCTAACTCTGTTTCTCTCTCTCCCACTGTGTTTCTCTCTCTCACCATGTTTCTCTCTCACTGTGTTTCTCTCTGTGAGTCTCTCTCTCTCTCTGTGTCTCTCTCTCACCGTGTTTCTTTCTCTCTGTTTCTCTCTCTCTCTCTGTTTCTCTCTCTCTCACTCTGTTTCTCTCTCACTCTGTTTCTCTCTCTCTCTCTCACTCTGTTTCTCTCTCACTCTGTTTCTCTCTCTCTCTCTCACTGTGTTTCTCTCTGTCTCTCACTCTGTTTCTCTCTCACTGTGTTTCTTTCTGTCGCTCAATGTGTTTCTCTCTCTCTTTTTCTCTCTCTCTGTTTCTCTCTCTCACTGTGTTTCTCTCTCTCATTCTGTTTCTCGCTCACTGTGTTTCTCTCTCTCTCACTGTGTTTCTCTCTCTCATTCTGTTTCTCGCTCACTGTGTTTCTCTCTCTCTCACTGTGTTTCTCTCTCTCACTGTTTCTCTCTTACTGTGTTTCTCTCTCACTCTCACTCTGTTTCTCTCTCACTGTGTTTCTTTCTGTCGCTCAATGTGTTTCTCTCTCTCTGTTTCTCTCTCACTCTGTTTCTCTCTCTCTCACTCTGTTTCTCTCTCTCACTGTGTTTCTCTCTGTCGCTCAATGTGTTTCTCTCTCTCTGTTTCTCTCTCTCCCAGTCTGTTTCTCTCTCTCTCTCACTGTGTTTCTCTCTCACTGTGTTTCTCTCTCACAGTCTTTCTCTCTCTCACTGTGTTTCTCTCTGTCGCTCAATGTGTTTCTCTCTCACTGTGTTTCTCTCTCTGTCTTTCTCTCTCTCTGTTTCTCTCTCACTGTCTTTCTCTCTCTCTTACTGTGTTTCTCTCTCACTGTGTTTCTCTCTCTCTCACTGTGTTTCTCCCTCACTCTGTTTCTCTCTCTGTTTCTCTCACTGTCTTTCTCTCTCTCTGTTTCTCTCTCACTGTCTTTCTCTCTCTCACAGTCTCTCTCTCTCTCACTGTGTTTCTCTCTTTCTCTCACTCTGTTTCTCTCTCACTCTGTTTCTCTCTCTCTCACTCTGTTTCTATCTCACTGTCTTTCTCTCTCTCTGTTTCTCTCTCACTGTCTTTCTCTCTCTCACAGTCTCTCTCTCTCTCACTGTGTTTCTCTCTTTCTCTCACTCTGTTTCTCTCTCACTGTGTTTCTCTCTCTCTCACTCTGTTTCTCTCTCACAGTCTTTCTCTCTCTCACTGTGTTTCTCTCTGTCACTCAATGTGTTTCTCTCTCTCTGTTTCTCTCTCTCTCAGTCTGTTTCTCTCTCTCTCTCACTGTGTTTCTCTCTGTCGCTCAATGTGTTTCTCTCTCACTCTGTTTCTCTCTTTCTCTCACTCTGTTTCTCTCTCTCTCTGTTTCTCTCTCTCTCACTGTGTTTCTCTCTCTCTCACTGTGTTTCTCTGTCGCTCAATGTGTTTCTCTCTCACTCTGTTTCTCTCTTTCTCTCACTCTGTTTCTCTCTCACTGTGTTTCTCTCTCTCTCACTGCGTTTCTCTCTCTCTCACTGTGTTTCTCTCTCACTGTGTTTCTCTCTGTCGCTCAATGTGTTTCTCTCTCTGTTTCTCCCTTTCTCTCACTCTGTTTCTCTCTCTCTAACTCTGTTTCTCTCTCTCCCACTGTGTTTCTCTCTCTCTCACCATGTTTCTCTCTCACTGTGTTTCTCTCTGTGAGTCTCTCTCTCTCTCTGTGTCTCTCTCTCACCGTGTTTCTTTCTCTCTGTTTCTCTCTCTCTCTCTGTTTCTCTCTCTCTCACTCTGTTTCTCTCTCACTCTGTTTCTCTCTCTCTCTCTCACTCTGTTTCTCTCTCACTCTGTTTCTCTCTCTCTCTCTCACTGTGTTTCTCTCTGTCTCTCACTCTGTTTCTCTCTCACTGTGTTTCTTTCTGTCGCTCAATGTGTTTCTCTCTCTCTTTTTCTCTCTCTCTGTTTCTCTCTCTCACTGTGTTTCTCTCTCTCATTCTGTTTCTCGCTCACTGTGTTTCTCTCTCTCTCACTGTGTTTCTCTCTCTCATTCTGTTTCTCGCTCACTGTGTTTCTCTCTCTCTCACTGTGTTTCTCTCTCTCACTGTTTCTCTCTTACTGTGTTTCTCTCTCACTCTCACTCTGTTTCTCTCTCACTGTGTTTCTTTCTGTCGCTCAATGTGTTTCTCTCTCTCTGTTTCTCTCTCACTCTGTTTCTCTCTCTCTCACTCTGTTTCTCTCTCTCACTGTGTTTCTCTCTGTCGCTCAATGTGTTTCTCTCTCTCTGTTTCTCTCTCTCCCAGTCTGTTTCTCTCTCTCTCTCACTGTGTTTCTCTCTCACTGTGTTTCTCTCTCACAGTCTTTCTCTCTCTCACTGTGTTTCTCTCTGTCGCTCAATGTGTTTCTCTCTCACTGTGTTTCTCTCTCTGTCTTTCTCTCTCTCTGTTTCTCTCTCACTGTCTTTCTCTCTCTCTTACTGTGTTTCTCTCTCACTGTGTTTCTCTCTCTCTCACTGTGTTTCTCCCTCACTCTGTTTCTCTCTCTGTTTCTCTCACTGTCTTTCTCTCTCTCTGTTTCTCTCTCACTGTCTTTCTCTCTCTCACAGTCTCTCTCTCTCTCACTGTGTTTCTCTCTTTCTCTCACTCTGTTTCTCTCTCACTCTGTTTCTCTCTCTCTCACTCTGTTTCTATCTCACTGTCTTTCTCTCTCTCTGTTTCTCTCTCACTGTCTTTCTCTCTCTCACAGTCTCTCTCTCTCTCACTGTGTTTCTCTCTTTCTCTCACTCTGTTTCTCTCTCACTGTGTTTCTCTCTCTCTCACTCTGTTTCTCTCTCACAGTCTTTCTCTCTCTCACTGTGTTTCTCTCTGTCGCTCAATGTGTTTCTCTCTCTCTGTTTCTCTCTCTCTCAGTCTGTTTCTCTCTCTCTCTCACTGTGTTTCTCTCTGTCGCTCAATGTGTTTCTCTCTCACTCTGTTTCTCTCTTTCTCTCACTCTGTTTCTCTCTCTCTCTGTTTCTCTCTCTCTCACTGTGTTTCTCTCTCTCTCACTGTGTTCCTCTGTCGCTCAATGTGTTTCTCTCTCACTCTGTTTCTCTCTTTCTCTCACTCTGTTTCTCTCTCACTGTGTTTCTCTCTCTCTCACTGCGTTTCTCTCTCTCTCACTGTGTTTCTCTCTCACTGTGTTTCGCTCTGTCGCTCAATGTGTTTCTCTCTCACTCTGTTTCTCCCTTTCTCTCACTCTGTTTCTCTCTCTGTTTCTCCCTCACTGTGTTTCTCTCTTTCTCTCACTGTGTTTCCCTCTGTCGCTCAATGTGTTTCTCACTGTCTTTCTATCTCTCACTCTGTTTCTCTCTCAATGTGTTTCTGTCTCTCTGTTTTTCTCTCTGTTTCTCTCTCTCTCTGTTTCTCTCTCTCTCACTGTCTTTCTCTCTCTCTCACTGTGTTTCTCTCTCACTGTGTTTCTCTCTCTCTCTCACTGTTTCTCTCTCTCTGTTTCTCTCTCTCTCACTCTGTTTCTCTCTCTCTAACTCTGTTTCTCTCTCTCTCACTGTGTTTCTCTCTCTCTCACCATGTTTCTCTCTCACTGTGTTTCTCTCTGTGAGTCTCTCTCTCTCTCTGTGTCTCTCTCTCACCGTGTTTCATTCTCTCTGTTTCTCTCTCTCTCTCTGTTTCTCTCTCTCTCACTCTGTTTCTCTCTCACTCTGTTTCTCTCTCTCTCTCTCACTGTGTTTCTCTCTCACTCTGTATCTCACTCATTGTGTTTCTCTCTCACTGTTTCTCTCTCACTGTGTTTCTCTCTCTCTCTCACTGTGTTTCTCTCTCTCACTGTTTCTCTCTCACTGTGTTTCTCTCTCTCTCACTGTGTTTCTCTCTCACTGTGTTTCTCTCTCTCTCTCACTGTGTTTCTCTCTCACTCTGTTTCTCACTCAATGTGTTTCTCTCTCTCACTGTTTCTCTCTCACTGTGTTTCTCTCTCTCTCACTGTGTTTCTCTCTCACTGTTTCTCTCTCACCGTGTTTCTCTCCCTCTCGCACTGTGTCTCTCTCTCTCACTGTTTCTCACTCACTATGTTTCTCACTCTCTCACTGTGTTTCCCTCTCACTGTGTTTCTCTCACTGTGTTTCTCTCTCTCTCTGTTTCTCGTTCACTGTGTTTCTCTCTCTCTGTTTCTCTCTCACTGTCTTTCTCTCTCTCTCACTGTGTTTCTCTCTCTCTCTGTTTCTCTCTCTCTCTGTTTCACTCTCTCTGTTTCTCTCTCACTGTCTTTCTCTCTCTCTCACTGTGTTTCTCTCTTTCTCTGTTTCTCTTTCAATGTGTTTCTCTCTCTCTGTTTCTCTCTCTCTCAGTCTGTTTCTCTCTCTCTCACTGTGTTTCTCTCTCTCGCTCAATGTGTTTCTCTCTCACTGTGTTTCTCTCTCACTCTGTTTCTCTCTCTCTGTTTCTCCCTCACTGTGTTTCTCTCTCTCTCTCACTGTGTTTCTCTCTGTTGCTCAATGTGTTTCTAACTGTCTTTCTCTCTCTCTCACTCTGTTTCTCTCTCACTGTGTTTCTGTCTGTCGCTCAATGTGTTTCTCTCTCTCTGTTTCTCTCTCTCTCTGTTTCTCTCTCTCTCACTGTCTTTCTCTCTCTCTCACTGTGTTTCTCTCTCACTGTGTTTCTCTCACTTTGTCTCTCTCTCTCTCTGTGTCTCTCTCTCACCGTGTTTCTTTCTCACTGTTTCTCTCTCTCTCTCTGTTTCTCTCTCTCTCACTCTGTTTCTCTCTCTCTCTGTTTCGCTCTCTCTCTCTCACTGTGTTTCTCTCTCACTCTGTATCTCACTCACTGTGTTTCTCTCTCTCACTGTTTCTCTCTCACTGTGTTTCTCTCTCTCTCACTGTGTTTCTCTCTCTCATTCTGTTTCTCGCTCACTGTGTTTCTCTCTCTCTCACTGTGTTTCTCTCTCTCACTGTTTCTCTCTTACTGTGTTTCTCTCTCACTCTCACTCTGTTTCTCTCTCACTGTGTTTCTTTCTGTCGCTCAATGTGTTTCTCTCTCTCTGTTTCTCTCTCACTCTGTTTCTCTCTCTCTCACTCTGTTTCTCTCTCACTGTGTTTCTCTCTGTCGCTCAATGTGTTTCTCTCTCTCTGTTTCTCTCTCTCTCACTCTGTTTCTCTCTCTCTCTGTTTCGCTCTCTCTCTCTCACTGTGTTTCTCTCTCACTCTGTATCTCACTCACTGTGTTTCTCTCTCTCACTGTTTCTCACTCACTATGTTTCTCACTCTCTCACTGTGTTTCTCTCTCACTGTGTTTCTCTCACTGTGTTTCTCTCTCTCTCTGTTTCTCGTTCACTGTGTTTCTCTCTCTCTGTTTCTCTCTCACTGTCTTTCTCTCTCTCTCACTGTGTTTCTCTCTCTCTCTGTTTCTCTCTCTCTCTGTTTCACTCTCTCTGTTTCTCTCTCACTGTCTTTCTCTCTCTCTCACTGTGTTTCTCTCTTTCTCTGTTTCTCTTTCAATGTGTTTCTCTCTCTCTGTTTCTCTCTCTCTCAGTCTGTTTCTCTCTCTCTCACTGTGTTTCTCTCTCTCGCTCAATGTGTTTCTCTCTCACTGTGTTTCTCTCTCACTCTGTTTCTCTCTCTCTGTTTCTCCCTCACTGTGTTTCTCTCTCTCTCTCACTGTGTTTCTCTCTGTTGCTCAATGTGTTTCTAACTGTCTTTCTCTCTCTCTCACTCTGTTTCTCTCTCACTGTGTTTCTGTCTGTCGCTCAATGTGTTTCTCTCTCTCTGTTTCTCTCTCTCTCTGTTTCTCTCTCTCTCACTGTCTTTCTCTCTCTCTCACTGTGTTTCTCTCTCACTGTGTTTCTCTCTCTCTCTCACTGTTTCTCTCTCTCTGTTTCTCTCTCTCTCTCTGTTTCTCTCTCTCTCTCTGTTTCTCTCTCTCTCACTGTGTTTCTCTCTCTCTCACCGTGTTTCTCTCTCACTGTGTTTCTCTCACTTTGTCTCTCTCTCTCTGTGTCTCTCTCTCACCGTGTTTCTTTCTCACTGTTTCCCTCTCTCTCTCTGTTTCTCTCTCTCTCACTCTGTTTCTCTCTCTCTCTGTTTCGCTCTCTCTCTCTCACTGTGTTTCTCTCTCACTCTGTATCTCACTCACTGTGTTTCTCTCTCTCTGTTTCTCTCTCACTCTGTTTCTCTCTCTCTCACTCTGTTTCTCTCTCATTGTGTTTCTCTCTGTCGCTCAATGTGTTTCTCTCTCTCTGTTTCTCTCTCTCTCACTCTGTTTCTCTCTCTCTCTGTTTCGCTCTCTCTCTCTCACTGTGTTTCTCTCTCACTCTGTATCTCACTCACTGTGTTTCTCTCTCTCACTGTTTCTCACTCACTATGTTTCTCACTCTCTCACTGTGTTTCTCTCTCACTGTGTTTCTCTCACTGTGTTTCTCTCTCTCTCTGTTTCTCGTTCACTGTGTTTCTCTCTCTCTGTTTCTCTCTCACTGTCTTTCTCTCTCTCTCACTGTGTTTCTCTCTCTCTCTGTTTCTCTCTCTCTCTGTTTCACTCTCTCTGTTTCTCTCTCACTGTCTTTCTCTCTCTCTCACTGTGTTTCTCTCTTTCTCTGTTTCTCTTTCAATGTGTTTCTCTCTCTCTGTTTCTCTCTCTCTCAGTCTGTTTCTCTCTCTCTCACTGTGTTTCTCTCTCTCGCTCAATGTGTTTCTCTCTCACTGTGTTTCTCTCTCACTCTGTTTCTCTCTCTCTGTTTCTCCCTCACTGTGTTTCTCTCTCTCTCTCACTGTGTTTCTCTCTGTTGCTCAATGTGTTTCTAACTGTCTTTCTCTCTCTTTCACTCTGTTTCTCTCAGGTGTGTTTCTGTCTGTCGCTCAATGTGTTTCTCTCTCTCTGTTTCTCTCTCTCTCTGTTTCTCTCTCTCTCACTGTCTTTCTCTCTCTCTCACTGTGTTTCTCTCTCACTGTGTTTCTCTCTCTCTCTCACTGTTTCTCTCTCTCTGTTTCTCTCTCTCTCTCTGTTTCTCTCTCTCACTGTGTTTCTCTCTCTCTCACCGTGTTTCTCTCTCACTGTGTTTCTCTCACTTTGTCTCTCTCTCTCTCTGTGTCTCTCTCTCACCGTGTTTCTTTCTCACTGTTTCTCTCTCTCTCTCTGTTTCTCTCTCTCTCACTCTGTTTCTCTCTCTCTCTGTTTCGCTCTCTCTCTCTCACTGTGTTTCTCTCTCACTCTGTATCTCACTCACTGTGTTTCTCTCTCTCACTGTTTCTCTCTCACTGTGTTTCTCTCTCTCACTGTATTTCTCTCTCTCACTCTGTTTCTCTCTCACTGTGTTTTTCTCTGTCGCTCAATGTGTTTCCCTCACTCTGTTTCTCGCTCACTGTTTTTCTCTCTCTCACTGTGGTTCTCTCTCTCACTGTGGTTCTCTCTCTGTCTTTCTCTCTCTCTGTTTCTCTCACTGTCTTTCTCTCTCTCACTGTTTCACTCTCTCTCACTCTGTTTCTCTCTCTCTGTTTCTCTCTCTCTCTGTTTCTTTCTCTCTCACTCTGTTTCTCTCTCTCTCACTGTGTTTCTCTCTCTCTCACCGTGTTTCTCTCTCACTGTGTTTCTCTCTCTGTGTCTCTCTCTCTCTCTGTGTCTCTCTCTCACCGTGTTTCTTTCTCTCTCACTCTGTTTCTCTCTCTCTCACTGTGTTTCTCTCTCTCTCACTGTGTTTCTCTCTCACTCTGTATCTCACTCACTGTGTTTCTCTCTCTCACTGTTTCTCTCTCACTGTGTTTCTCTCTCTCACTGTATTTCTCTCTCTCACTCTGTTTCTCTCTCACTGTGTTTTTCTCTGTCGCTCAATGTGTTTCCCTCACTCTGTTTCTCGCTCACTGTGTTTCTCTCTCTCACTGTGGTTCTCTCTCTCACTGTGGTTCTCTCTCTGTCTTTCTCTCTCTCTGTTTCTCTCACTGTCTTTCTCTCTCTCTCACTGTTTCTCTCTCGCTCACTCTGTTTCTCTCTCTCTGTTTCTCTCCCTCTCTGTTTCTCTCTCTCACTCTGTTTCTCTCTCACTCTGTTTCTCTCTCTCTCTCTCACTGTGTTTCTCCCTCTCTGTTTCTCTCTCTCTCACTGTGTTTCTCTCTCTCTCACTGTGTTTCTCTCTCACTGTGTTTCTCTCTGTCGCTCAATGTGTTTCTCTCTCACTCTGTTTCTCCCTTTCTCTCACTCTGTTTCTCTCTGTCTGCTTCTCCCTCACTGTGTTTCTCTCTCTCTCTCACTGTGTTTCTCTCTGTCGCTCAATGTGTTTCTCACTGTCTTTCTCTCTCTCTCACTCTGTTTCTCTCTCACTGTGTTTCTGTCTGTCGCTCAATGTGTTTCTCTCTCTCTGTTTCTCTCTCTCTCTGTTTCTCTCTCTCTCACTGTCTTTCTCTCTCTCACTGTGTTTCTCTCTCTCTCTCACTGTTTCTCTCTCTCTGTTTCTCTCTCTCTCTCTCTGTTTCTCTATCTCTCACTGTGTTTCTCTCTCTCTCACCGTGTTTCTCTCTCACTGTGTTTCTCTCTGTGTGTCTCTCTCTCTCTCTGTGTCTCTCTCTCACCGTGTTTCTTTCTCTCTGTTTCTCTCTCTCTCTGTTTCTCTCCCTCTCACTCTGTTTCTCTCTCTCTCTGTTTCTCTCTCTCTCTCTCACTGTGTTTCTCTCTCACTCTGTATCTCACTGTGTTTCTTTCTCTCACTGTTTCTCTCTCACTGTGTTTCTCTCTCTCACTGTATTTCTCTCTCTCACTCTGTTTCTCTCTCACTGTGTTTTTCTCTGTCGCTCAATGTGTTTCCCTCACTCTGTTTCTCGCTCACTGTGTTTCTCTCTCTCTCACTCTGTTTCTCTCTCTCACTGTGGTTCTCTCTCTGTCTTTCTGTCTCTCTGTTTCTCTCTCACTGTCTTTCTCTCTCTCTCGCTGTTTCTCTCTCTATCACTCTGTTTCTCTCTCTCTCTGTTTCTCTCTCACTGTGTTTCTCTCTGTCGCTCAATGTGTTTCTCTCTCTCTGTTTCTCTCTCACCCAGTCTGTTTCTCTCTCTCTCTCACTGTGTTTCTCTCTCACAGTCTTTCTCTCTCTCACTGTGTTTCTCTCTGTCGCTCAATGTGTTTCTCTCTCTCTGTTTCTCTCTCTCTCTTCAGTCTGTTTCTCTCTCTCTCTCACTGTGTTTCTCTCTGTCGCTCAATGTGTTTCTCTCTCACTCTGTTTCTCTCTCACTGTGTTTCTCTCTCTCTCTCACTGTGTTTCTCTCTCTCTCACTGTGTTTCTCTCTCTCTCTCCCTGTGTTTCTCTCTCTCTCTCACTCTGTTTCTCTCTCACTGTGTTTCTCTCTCACTGTGTTTCTGTCTGTCGCTCAATATGTTTCTCTCTCTCTCACTGTGTTTCTCTCTCTCTCACTGTGTTTCTCTCTCACTGTGTTTCTCTCTGTGTCTTTCTCTCTCTCTGTTTCTCTCTCACTGTCTTTCTCTCTCTCTTACAGTGTTTCTCTCTCAATGTGTTTCTCTCTCTCTCACTGTGTTTCTCTCTCTGTCTTTCTCTCTCTCTGTTTCTCTCTCACTGTCTTTCTCTCTCTCTTACTGTGTCTCTCTCTCACTGTCTTTCTCTCTCTCTGTTTCCCTCTCACTGTCTTTCTCTCTCTCACAGTCTCTCTCTCTCTCACTGTGTTTCTCTCTTTCTCTCACTCTGTTTCTCTCTCACTGTGTTTCTCTCTCTCTCACTCTGTTTCTGTCTCTCATTCTGTTTCTCCCTTTCTCTCACTCTGTTTCTCTCTCTCTGTTTCTCCCTCACTGTGTTTCTCTCTCTCTCTCACTGTGTTTCTCTCTGTCGCTCAATGTGTTTCTCACTGTCTTTCTCTCTCTCTCACTGTCTTTCTCTCTCTCACTGTCTTTCTCTCTCTCTCTCACTGTTTCTCTCTCACTGTGTTTCTCTCTCTGTGTGTCTCTCTCTCTCTGTGTGTCTATCTCTCACCGTGTTTCTTTCTCTCTGTTTCTCTCTCTCTCTCTGTTTCTCTCTCTCTCACTCTGTTTCTCTCTCACTCTGTTTCTCTCTCTCTCTCTCACTGTCTTTCTCTCTCTCACTGTGTTTCTCTCTCACTGTGTTTCTCTCTCTCTCTCACTGTTTCTCTCTCACTGTGTTTCTCTCTCTCTCTCACTGTTTCTCTCTCTCTCTCTCTGTTTCTCTCTCTCTCACTGTGTTTCTCTCTCTCTCACCGTGTTTCTCTCTCACTGTGTTTCTCTCTCTGTGTGTCTCTCTCTCACCGTGTTTCTTTCTCTCTGTTTCTCTCTCTCTCTCTGTTTCTCTCCCTCTCACTCTGTTTCTCTCTCTCTCTGTTTCTCTCTCTCTCTCTCACTGTGTTTCTCTCTCACTCTGTATCTCACTCACTGTGTTTCTCTCTCTCACTGTTTCTCTCTCACTGTGTTTCTCTCTCACTGAATTTCTCTCTCTCACTCTGTTTCTATCTCACTGTGTTTTTCTCTGTCGCTCAATGTGTTTCCGTCACTCTGTTTCTCGCTCACTGTGTTTCTCTCTCTCTCACTCTGTTTCTCTCTCTCACTGTGGTTCTCTCTCTGTCTTTCTCTCTCTCTGTTTCTCTCTCACTGTCTTTCTCTCTCTCTCACTGTTTCTCTCTCTATCACTCTGTTTCTCTCTCTCTCTGTTTCTCTCTCACTGTGTTTTTCTCTCTCACTGTGTTTCTCTCTCACAGTCTTTCTCTCTCTCACTGTGTTTCTCTCTGTCGCTCAATGTGTTTCTCTCTCTCTGTTTCTCTCTCTCTCAGTCTGTTTCTCTCTCTCTCTCACTGTGTTTCTCTCTGTCGCTCAATGTGTTTCTCTCTCACTCTGTTTCTCTCTTTCTCTCACTCTGTTTCTCTCTCTCTGTGTTTCTCTCTCTCACTGTGTTTCTCTCTCTCTCACTGTGTTTCTCACTGTCGCTCAATGTGTTTCTCTCTCACTCTGTTTCTCTCTTTCTCTCACTCTGTTTCTCTCTCACTGTGTTTCTCTCTCTCTCTCACTGTGTTTCTCTCTCTCTCCCTGTGTTTCTCTCTCTCTCTCACTCTGTTTCTCTCTCACTGTGTTTCTCTCTCACTGTGTTTCTGTCTGTCGCTCAATATGTTTCTCTCTCTCTCACTGTGTTTCTCTCTCTCTCACTGTGTTTCTCTCTCACTGTGTTTCTCTCTGTGTCTTTCTCTCTCTCTGTTTCTCTCTCACTGTCTTTCTCTCTCTCTTACTGTGTTTCTCTCTCACTGTGTTTCTCTCTCTCTCACTGTGTTTCTCTCTCACTGTGTTTCTCTCTCTGTCTTTCTTTCTCTCTGTTTCTCTCTCACTGTCTTTCTCTCTCTCTTACTGTGTTTCTCTCTCACTCTCTTTCTCTCTCTCTGTTTCTCTCTCACTGTCTTTCTCTCTCTCACAGTCTCTCTCTCTCTCACTGTGTTTCTCTCTTTCTCTCACTCTGTTTCTCTCTCACTGTGTTTCTCTCTCTCTCACTCTGTTTCTCTCTCACTCTGTTTCTCTCTCTCTCACTCTGTTTCTCTCTCACTGTATTTCTCTCTCTCCCACTGTGTTTCTGTCGCTCTGTTTCTCTCTCACTGTGTTTCTCTCTCTCACTGTGTTTCTCTCTCTCTCTCACTGTGTTTCTCTCTCTCTCATTGTGTTTCTCTCTCACTCTGTTTCTCTCACTGTTTCTCTCTCACTGTCTTTCTCTCTCTCTGTTTCTCTCTCACTGTCTTTCTCTCTCTCACAGTCTCTCTCTCTCTCACTGTGTTTCTCTCTTTCTCTCACTCTGTTTCTCTCTCACTGTGTTTCTCTCTCTCTCACTCTGTTTCTCTCTCACTCTGTTTCTCTCTCTCTCACTCTGTTTCTCTCTCACTCTGTTTCTCTCACTCTCACTGTGTTTCTCTCTGTCTCTAACTCTGTTTCTCTCTCACTGTGTTTCTTTCTGTCGCTCAATGTGTTTCTATCTCTCTGTTTCTCTCTCTCTGTTTCTCTCTTTCTCACTGTGTTTCTTTCTCTCATTCTGTTTCTCGCTCACTGTGTTTCTCTCTCACAGTCTCTCTCTCTCTCACTCTGTTTCTCTCTCACTGTGTTTCTTTCTGTCGCTCAATGTGTTTCTCTCTCTCTGTTTCTCTCTCTCCCAGTCTGTTTCTCTCTCTCTCTCACTGTGTTTCTCTCTCACTGTGTTTCTCTCTCACAGTCTTTCTCTCTCTCACTGTGTTTCTCTCTCACTGTGTTTCTCTCTGTCGCTCAATGTGTTTCTCTCTCACTGTGTTTCTCTCTGTCTTTCTCTCTCTCTGTTTCTCTCTCACTGTCTTTCTCTCTCTCTTACTGTGTTTCTCTCTCACTGTGTTTCTCTCTCTCTCACTGTGTTTCTTTCTCTCTCACTGTGTTTCTCCCTCACTCTGTTTCTCTCTCTGTTTCTCTCTCTCTCTCTGTTTCTCTCTCTCTCACTCTGTTTCTCTCTCTCTCACTGTGTTTCTCTCTCTCTCACCATGTTTCTCTCTCACTGTGTTTCTCTCTGTGTGTGTCTCTCTCTCTGTGTTTTTCTCTCTCACCGTGTTTCTTTCTCTCTGTTTCTCTCTCTCTCTCTGTTTCTCTCTCTCTCACTCTGTTTCTCTCTCACTCTGTTTCTCTCTCTC